>NW_028147399.1:0-25000 GCF_008360975.1 Lichenostomus cassidix | reverse complement strand
CTAACCTTTAAGTTCATTATGTTCTTAAAAATATTGCTATGTTCTCAAAATCATTGCTCTGTATTCAGAGAGTGAAACTATTCACCAAATTAGCATGTCATATCTGAGCTACCTACCTGCAAATTTCTAGTTTCTCCATTTAAGTGAAATTGACTTGCCACGGAACAATGAAAAGGAGATCAATAATTACAGACTCCAATTTGCCATAGATTTGTTAAACTTCGCTTCCTGCTGTCATATCCTCAATAGTTATGGTCAAAGCTACATCCCTGCAATCTGTTCTAGCTGCATTATATATGCCTCAGTCTTCCAAACACACAAAGGAAACCAGCTGGAAACACTGCACTTAATCTTATCAGTGAAGACTGTGTCCATCTACATGACTGTGCCCTCAAGAGGTTACAGACAGCATAACTTTCACCTCAGTTGTCATTTCTTCAAAGCAGTCCAAGGGAGATGTCCAGGAAACATGTTCTGAGAGACCACAGCAGCAGTTTGCCAGCTGTGGGCTGCAGACCACTGATGTCCACCGCAGAAAAAGGCTGTCCTTGGGGGATTAGATACTTCTTGTCACACACCTCCAAATTGCCTTAGAAAAACCTAAAAGCATTGTTTTTCATGCAAGCAATTGCTGTAATGGCTACAGAGTTGCCATGTGATCACCTATGGGAAAGGAAGCAGTTCCCACAACTGCAGATGGGAAAGGAAAAATATATGATGCAATCTTTCTACTAGGAACAGAAACTCAACATGTTTCACCCCAGAGTCATCTTAAAATACCTGTATGCTCTGTAGCCAGGATCATCTGAAATAGCAAACACAGACTAAGTACATAGGATCAAGCAATATCCAAAGAGCCCTTCTGACTCCCCATAGATCTGCAATTTCTTGCAGGTTCTGCCATTCAATTTTTATCAGAAGAGCAGATTTATGGTATAAGCACTCATGAATAATTCACTCCCTTGAGCTGCCACATGCAACTTGGGGAAATCCCAGCTCTAAAACCTTGGCACCATTTAGCTAGCACAAGCCGCACTGCTTTTTACAGGTGTTATTCCACTGACCCACTTGGAGTTATTCCTCCTTCACACTGCTAGAAGAAAAGGATTGGGCTGTTTGCTTACCACCTCTGGTAAGCAAACTTTTCTGCCACCTCTTCATAGCGGTAAAAATGCTTCCAGTGTTGGAGTAAGTTTTAGCAACGTTAGTGCTTCGGCTCATCACAGATTCAGTGCCTTGTACATCTCCCCTGCTTTTGGGCCTCCCAAATAATAATCCATTATCCACTGGCTTACGTCCTCCTCAAGTCTGTTTTTCAATCATCTTTAGAAACTTACTTGGATCCTAAACAAAAGGAACACCACTAAAGCCATAAACTAGCTACACTGAACCTGTCTTTATGCTGGTTTTGAACTTCAAGAGCAATGTGATTTTTTCCAGCACTCACCCTCTGCCACTGGAGCAAAAGCTGCAGCAGGGTATTGGTGCAGATGCCTCAGACAAAAAGAAAGTGAAACCATTTAGCCATCTCCCTGTCCTAACGCAGAGGATGAATTAATAGCATCACTCAGTGGCTGCTTGTTTTCCTAGGCTTTTCCTTCATATAAATCTAGGCGGGAGTTCTCCTCTCCAGTTAAAAAAAAAATATCTATAAGGGCTTTATTTGATTAGATCTCTAAGTGGAGACCAACTAAAATGACAATGACTGCACTGCCACCAAGCCATATTCAAAGCCCATATCACAGTATACAGCTAAACTTACAACTGCAATACAGGGAACAAAGACCTGGCATTCCCTGTTTGTAAATAAGGTGAACAGCTTGCAGCTATCTTGACATAAAGCAACATAATAATTAGAGTGTGTAAGTTAGACATCTGAGTAAATGTAGTCATGTCATTTAAACAATTAACCTACACTGATTTATAGCAGCCAAGGGTCTGATGAGGGATATAAGAAACTCCTCTTTACCCTAATATGTCCCTTCAGTTTATCCAAATCACTGGCTTTCACCACCTGGTCTCTCCCTTGTGCCTCCACAGTTAGGTTTTAAGCAGGTTAAGAAATTACAGGTTCTCATGTTGGTGTTTTCTTACACACTTCCAGCAGTGCTGACTGAAATGCGAGACAACCATAAAAGCCAGTAGAGGAGAAAATTAGACATGCTGTGTAACTAATTTCTGAACTGTAAGCAAAGTTGTTGGCAATTTTCATTTCATATCACAGGTTCACATTCCTTTGAATTGTCACCTACTGAGAACAAGCACTACCTGCTCAAGCCTTTCCAGGTGGGATGGTATGCTGCTTGGTCAGCTTGGACAAGCTTCAGGGGGTTGCCATGGTGTGCTCTGAAGGGACCCTTCACCTCCTTGCCCAGGAGCCACCATCCTGCCTCAGAGAAGGGTGCACACCTTGAGCCCACACCAGTGTCACAGGGGAGTGGGGTTTCTCCTGCATCCCCTGGCCATCTGCCCATTGCTGGAGCTGCCGTGTTTGCTGGGGTGGCTGTAAGCAAACAGCTGTTAGCTCCCCTGCCAGCCCTGCTCCACAGGCACACGGGGCAGCATGGTCACGAGAAAGGGGCCAAACACAAATTAAAACCAGATGAGCCGAGACATCAGTTGAAAAGAGGGGGTGGTTAAAGCACGTGATGGCTCTAAGTGAAAATAGTCAGACAAAGCGGGCTTGCAGATTGTCACCGAACTGAAAACCTCCTCCACCCCCGGCTGCCTGGCTGGATCTATATAATGGAGCAGGTTTCAAGAAACCACAGCTCCCAGCAGAGTTAACTCTCCAGCAGCTGCTGCACTTTCAAATTGTCAGACACATTAAACACAGGAATGCCTGTGGGCTGCAAAGCTGAGGAAATGGTGAAGTGATGGGGTCAGCTTGCTCTAAAGTGCAGAAACTATTCCAAAAGTTGGAGGCAGGACTCCCTGTAGCCATGAGGGAGTTACACTGGTTTCGTCTGGCTGGAAGCTTGGCACAGAGCCCTTTCCCTGCCTCAGCTGTCCACACCAAGCTGGACAGTTAGTGGAGTTTTTGTCTTGTGCTTCCTTGTAAGCTGTAGACACATCATGTATTCTGACTGCCCTAGCAAGCTTTTGTTTGGAGGGGAGAGAAGCGAGGGTTCTGCTACAGCCCACTCCTCTGGGGAATGAGCCAGGGCACGTGGCTGGGACCAGACGCTGAAGGGCACCCAAAAAGTTGGCACCCACACTGCCTCAGCACCCAAAGCTCAGAGAAGCACTTTACCTTATGGGGACAAGTGCGGGCAAGCGGTGGAGCACTTGAATAAGGCAAAAGTGAGTGCCACTGATCTGCATGTCACCGGTGACAAGAAGGTGATGATTTACTGGGAAAACTGCCCTGTAAAAAGCAGGCTTGTGGATCCTCTTTATTGTCTCATACCCTTCAAATACTCTTACAGTTACAAAGACGCCACACAATTACTAGTTAGAAAAAGGAGCGGAGGTAATTCTCCCACACACTGTCTAGCCCACAGAGCCAACAAACCTGTGGCACCATCAGCGGGTGTAGCATGGGTCAGCCAGCTCAGCAGGGCTCCTCCTGGGAGATGGTGGGCCACCTCCAGCAGGAAAAAACAATCCACTCTTCAAACCTGGGCCACAAGCTTGTTGCCAGATCCACGCAGCTGCAGAGAGCAGAGTTGGAGGGAGTTTTGCCAGCAATAGGGGTAGGAAAGAGAAAGTTGAGGTTGTTCCCACATAACACAGCCTCTCCTTTGCCAAACCACAATGCTCCATGTGGATCTGTAGCCCACATGCTTCTCCAGGTAGCTCCAACTCAGCTATGCTCTGCTGGAAACTACAGCCCACAAAACTGCCGTGAAGATGCTGGCCCACAGAAGTCAACTTGCCACACAACTTTCAAAGTTCACATAATGACCAGACTGGGACTTGAGCACAGGAGAGCACAGGCCACTGTGTCTTTGGACCATATTCAGGCAGCCACACAACCAGCTCAGTTGCTGAGGGAGCCAAGAGGTCTCCCTCGCTAGTAGAAAGTTTGAGTCACGCCCTGCTCCTCCCAAAGCACCAGGGAAGTCTCCACACGTGCAAACAGATAGCCTGGACATCCCCATCCCCTCACTGCAAGAGCACTTACCTCCCAGGAACTGGATGCCTCCTGCCACCCTGCCCACGGTCCTGGAGATGAGCTCAGACACACAGCAGCCCATGAGCGCTGTCAGGGCCACCAAGAGAAGCAGCCCGCAGCCCAGACCTGTCACCACCGTGCAGATTCTCCACTCAGCACTTGGGATGGCTTGGAAGGAGGCATAGCGGCCACACTGCTCCACCATCACGGTCATCTGGCGGCTCTCATCCCGCACCGGGTACGAGCACCTCCGGAAAGTGCCGAAGGAAACAGACTTCTCCAGCTGAGAGCCCAAGAGCCAGTAGGGCATGAAGAAGCCAACACAGGAGGCAGCGGCACACAGGAAGGAGAGGAAGGCCCAGATGATGCCAGCACAGGTGAGGCTGGAGGCCATCTTCGTATCTGCTCCAAGACCCCTCACGATGGGAAGACACAAAAGTAACTGTGTATTTCAGAGGAGGTTTATGGATAATCCTGAATCTCTCAGCCTTGACAAATCCTCACACTCAGAGAAGCTTGAATCCTAACAGCTGGGGGGATATTTCCTCCCATCATGAAGTCAAAGGCTCCTAATTAAATAACAAAACACAAAAAAGAAAAAAAAAATACAAGTTCAGTAACAGTGACATTAGAAAAACTATTTGTCTGCCAGAATGTTTTTCCTTTCTGCAGGACCTTTGTATACGACATGTCACTTTTCTGTCCCATCCTCACAAGCAGAGCCTACAATTGCTCTGTGACACCAGCATCTGTGGTCAGTGTGATGGTGGTGCAGGCAGCCCGGCTGGCACAGGCTGCTGTGTACATCCAGGAAGGCTCTGCAGCCACCTTCAGGGGCTCCCTGTGTACTTGCCTCACTCTTCTCTACTGCACATCCCGATCTTTCCAGCACCAATAGAAAAAATAGATGAGGTCTTGCTTATCCTTAGTTAGCTAGACCTTCGTCCTGCAATGCCTGAAGAATGTACTTGACTTTATAGATGGTCTTGCAGCTTCAGTGCCAAACCACTCACAGTGCCTAAGGCATTTCAAGATCAGACTCCTGTGACAGAGGCAAAACTTATTAACACACCCCCAAAAGAAGTGTTATGAGATGATATTTTTTCCAGCACTCCAAATTGTTTGGCATCTCTGTGCAAAAGGAGCCTTTTACCACTTGATATCCCCAAATGCCAGGAACCTGAACTACAGGTGGGCTTCTGGTAAGGGAAAATGTTGCCACATCGTTTGGATTCACAACCTCACCTCAAGGAGCACACAATTAAAACACAGAGGTCTCTCTTAATATTCCTGCTTGCCTTCAGCCCAGCTCTTCTTTGTCTCTTCCCAGCTCAAACCCAGGAGCCATAACCCCTTTGCATCCTTCTCAGACAACTCCCAGACTCTAAGCTCAGTACCACTGTGGCCAAGTGCATTTGACTGTCACAGAAACCTACATGCTATTCCCAGAGGCTGGGGGTGTATTTCTTGTTAAATGCATGCTGGATCATTATTCTAACTGCATTTGTAAATTTATGATCATTTCTCACAGTTGCTGCCAAATTAATTCTGATAGCTATTTACAGAGGCTTTTTCTTCTAAGCATGATTAGATGCCAACCAGTGAATCCAATGAAAAAGCAATAAAATGAATACTACTTCAGCATAAGGAGGGAACGTAAAAAAAGTTTGTAAGTGAAATTAACCATGTGCACCACACAAAAGTTTTGTTTACTTTTAAAACACTAAGAAAAAGAAGTTTCTTCTGTAATATTAAAAAGGCCTGTGCTGCCACTGGAGAAGAGTACACCTATCTACCCATAGCCTATCCACAGAAATGCCTTTCAACCTGCAAAATGCCAAACCCCTGGGGACAAACTTTGCCAGAGAGGCATGGGGAGCCACCATTCCTCCAGAAGCATCATCTAGAGAAGGATTTGTCTGTGTCTTGGCATGGCACCAAAAGTCTAAGCCAAAGTGGGTCATGGCACTTAGGGGAGATCTATCTCTGAATAGCGAGGGAAGGTACGGCTGCAAATAGGAGACAACATGAAGGGTCCCAGGGGTAGGACCCTGCAAATCCGCCGGCTCCAGCGGAGCAGCAGCTTTGGCTCCCCGGAGCCTGCCAGCTCACAGCCTGGGCGCTCTCCCGGGAGGCGGACTCGCCCCTCCGACTCCGAAACCCCGCTCCCCGCCCTCCAGGGATAAGAGGGGGCGGTGGAGAGATACGGCTTCCCCCGAGGGAAGGCGGCGGCCGGGAACCAAAACTCGCCGGGGTGATGCCAGGCAAAAACTGCGGGCGAGAGGGAGCAGAGCCCGAGGAGCCGGCAGGGTGCGGGAGGTGCCGGGCGGGGAGAACTGGGGTGCAGAGGATCGGGGAGGGGCAGAGGATCCGAGAGGGGCAGGAGACGCGGGAGGAGAAAGGGCTGTGAGGACAGGTGGTCCGGGAGGAGCAGAGTGGGAGCGAAAGGAGAATGCGGGCGGGGACGGGCTGGAAAGGCAGAGGTGCCGGGCGGGCAGGGGATCCGGGGAGCCAACAGGACGGAGAGCCGGGAAACAGCGGAGCCAGGGAGAGCGGTCCGGGGTGGCAGGGCGATACGGGAAGGACTGGGGCCCGGGAGGGGAAGGATGCGGGAAGACAAGAGGATGAGAGGGCTGGGGATCCGAAAAGGGAAGGGAGCCTAGATGGTCCAGTGCAACGGGCAAGGGATGCGGCCAGGCTGGGTGTCGGAGGGGGCAAAGGGAGCGCAGGAGGCAGAGAGGGTCCGGGGATGCAGGGGATGTGGCCGTGGGGAGGGGTCGGGAAGGGAAAGGGCGTTCTGAAGGCTCGGGGATCGGGAGTCATGCAGGAGATGCAACATACCGGGAGCGAGAGCGGGCAAGGGTTCGAGAAAGAAAGGGGGTGCTGGGGGTCCGGGAGGAGCAGGGGATTCAGCCACGCAGGGAGTGCGGGAGAGCCGGTATCTGGAAGGAGCAGGAGCGGCGAGGGGTCTAGGAGCGCCAGGGTGGGGGCAGGCGCGGTGCCGGGGAGCGAAGGGCTACTTACGGACACTCCGGTCGTGGAAGCTGCCCGCCGCGGCTGCCGGGAGCACATGGGAACGGGGCCGGCGGGCGGCGGCCGCCCTAAGCTAGTCTGCCCGCGGTCCCGGCGCGGAGGCGACGCGGGAGCTCCGAGGCGGGCGGGACCGGGACCCTCCCCAGCCCGGCCCGTCCTTCCCTCCTTTCCTCCGCACGTTCCTCTCTCCCCCCGTTTGATTCCTCAGGAGGCAGCGCACTCTGCCGCCCCTCCTCCCCCTTCCCCGCCACCGCCTCCCCGGGCGGGACCCGCCGCGGTCGGCGCAGTTGCGGGGCCGCGGACGGGGCCGGGGGCGAGGGGCCGGGCGGCGGCAGCGGAGCGGCGAACGGGAGAACGGGGGCGCGTCCCCGAGCCCTCACGGGGTGGGGCGGTGCTCCCGGCCCCGCGGGGTTGGAGCGGGGGTGGGTCCTGGCTTCCCGAGCCCTCCCGGGACTGGGACGGAGGAGATTCGGGTCCCGGGGCCGGAGCGGTGGGTCCCGCGGCCGGGCTGGTGCGGGGGTGGCGGGGAGCGCTGCGGTGTCGCCAGGCTCGGCGGCTCAGTGCGGGCTGAGCGGGGCGGTGAAGCCAGGGACGGAGAGGAGGAAAGGGCAGGAGAGGAGAGGAGGAAAAAGCCGGCGAAAAGGAAAAGGAGAAGGCTGCAGTCCTTACATGGGAAAATATGGACTAATCTCCTGATGGTGTGCGTGTGATAAGAACTGTGTCTGTCTCTGCATGCGAGCTGCTGATCCAGCATTTTGATCGCAACAGTTCCCGAGTTGCTCTACAGACAGAGTAAATGTGATCACAGTACCGAGCAGCTCATCTTGGATGAGTTAGGTCAAGCGGAGAGACAGGAGCTTCAGCCCTTTCCCAGAGTGTCTTAAGTGGGAAAGTTTTGAGGAGGGGTTGCCTTCTGCACACAGAGCCTCTGGGAGAAAAAGACATTTCCTATTCTGGTTTTTCCTCTACGCCCAGAAACATGAATATATTTCTCAGATATAAGACAATTTTATGACAGGTTTAAATTATGTCAGCACCAGACATGCAAAATCTCTTTGGTAATGTTTCTTTTACAGTCCTGGAACGTGGCATGTGATTTAAATACCATTCATTAATATTATTAATGCTAAATGGAAGTGAGGTTTATTGCACTCAGTCTGCATTTACACCATTTAATAGTGAGAGCAGCTATTTTCAGAATTACATTACAAAGCTGCTTTATTGTATTTTTAAAATTAGACTTCCATTTTTTTCCCCATAATGCAAAGTCTTAAAATCAGAACATTACTGAAAATGCATATTTTCTCAAGGGATAAGAAATGGATTGGAAAGTATCTAGCATGATCAAGTTTTCCACCCTAACATTTTAAGTGTATTTAAGGAGATGTGCTCCAAAAAATCAAAGAAGTGGGTTAAATATAGGCTGAATGTTAGAATATATGCATATATAGTGCTTCACAAGGAAGACAATGAAGGCATAACCCCAAAGCAGACATACCCACAGCTGATTACCTCTAGGCTACATCCACCTAGTACACATCTACATTAGCAAGTCAGGTGGATCAATCTGGTGCTGGATCTGATGGTGTTGAGGGCCTAAATGATGTCCACACTTTTCAGTAGTTTTTTCTTCAGATTCTCTCCAGCCTGACTCTGTGGACTGAGAGCCCCATGAGAACTTAGAACACATCTGATACACTCCTGGCACCTGTCTTCTGCTATATTTCAGTCTGAATCCGCTCTTTGTACTCACTTCTGTTGGGTAAAACAAAATGTGGTAAGTGAGGATGATCTGGAGATTCACTTCAAAAGCACACCCTTGATCCACACCAAAACATGAAAGTGGATGTGCCCACAGGGTGTCTGACAGAAAGGGAGCTGGTATGACTTTCCCAAAGATGAGAGCTGGAGCCTGCTCCACAGCATACCATTCCACTATCCTCCCCTCAAATCACCTTTCCGCTTGGTGCTAAGCCTCCACCCCCAAGCATGCACCAGCACTCAGGTCTCCACTTCTGCAAGCAGCTATGCACTTTTTGGTGAGTGTGGACACTCCTTGTTTACCACTCACATGCCTTTACTTGGCTCAGTGTGGTGTTTTACCTCCTGCTATTCATTGTACCAGTGCCTGAAATGACAGGGATACTAAGCTAATATAGTGTCATTTGAGCTGTGCTCACAGTGTAAAGAAAGAGAATTGAGTACTGTTATTAAACCTGCAATTGTTTAAAGACTAAGGTCTGTCATTCTTTCCTTAGCCAAAGGCCTGGGTTATAATGAAACTGTGATAAATATGTCTAAATTAGGCATGTGTTGGGATCAGATATGGGTAGAAATTGCTTGGCATTAAAATGACTGTGGAAAAACTTCTGTTTCACACATGGAAACTGTTTCTCAGTTAAAACTGGCTTTGGAAGCCTAGGGAGAAGCAAACAAGCATGCATTTATTCATGCAATTTATCTCTTCCATGGTATATGCCAAGGTCCCCAAGTCGGTGTTTGCTTTGCTAATGGCATCTCTACAGCAGTTCATTTACTTGCCTTATATGGCCTGTACATTCACTCCCTGAGCTGCTGCCATTCTGCTTTCCCTCATGGAAACTGCACATTGACTTCTGTATCTCTCCTGAAGCATCTCATCTTGCCAACTGTCTTGGAATGCCCCCACAAGCTGGCTGCATGACGTAGTCACTTGCAGGGAAATAAGCCCTATTTCACAATCCGTTTTCTGTCCAAGAAGGAGTTTTGTTTCTATTAGAAACAAATTGCACACATTGTGTATATAAGGTACCATCCAAATTCTCATTCCATTTTTTCCTAATGTTTAAAACTCAACATGCTTCAACCGTATCAACATTTGATCACCCTTTCAGCATCATTGTGCTTAAAAGTAATTTACTTGAAAAGTTAGCTGAAATACTGCAATCCCCATCTAACCTGTCTGAAAAAAAAGGGGAGTTATTACATTGTGCTTTAGAATTCACAACATTTCTTGTAACCACAAAAGCAGACACCTCCTCAGAGTAGAGCAATAACAAACATATGGTCCCTGGGGCCTTGTCTATACTGAAATAGCAGCTGGTTTTAAAATTGGTCCTGATGTTTTGAATTTTAAGACAACCAGCTTGTGAGAAATCTTCCTAGTTGGTCAAGGGAACCTGAGCCGGGGTTTACCCTCTGCTGCAGCCACTGAAGTCAGACTGAAACAAACACCCATAGAATACATGGTCAGAAAACTAACCTAGCAGGGAGATGGGAAAATATGCTTATAGATTTTACCATTTTGCTTCCTCTAAATCCATTGACTAAGCTGCTGTTACATCTGGGGCACTACAGACTTGATAGAGCTAATCAGCACAGCAGAATAAAGACAGAAAATCCTGTCACTGCATCTAAATCAATCCTGGCTAATATATACATCACAGGCTCGACCACAGACTCTTTCATCACAGTACATCCTGGAAGACCATATAAAATGCCATAGGGGAGTACATGTGTTCCTGAACCCCAAGGAAAATGAAGCAGCTACCAAATCTCCATCTCATTCTTCAGTCTTTGACCAGAAAAAGAACCAAGAGGGCTTGTCTTTCAGGCTACCATGTTTTCTGTTGTGTGGTCTGCAGGAAAGGGATCACACCAATCTGGTTCTGAGCATCTCACAAAACTGGATCTACAGGTCGTGTCTGTGCTCGATTTTAAATAAAAAAGGAAGACATATGTACAACAATATACTTGAGGCTATGTACTGGGAGCAACAGAAAGTCGAACCAATTATTTAAATACAGTCACTAAAAACCTAACAGACAAGTACTGTTAGAGAAATAACCCAATAATTAGTATATTTGCCTTAAATTATGTCCAATCTTGCAGCAGCTAGGGAAAAATAATCAACTAAACAGGCAGAAAAAGAGAACCCCAACTCTAACACATGCAAATTTCTCAAAGGAAGGTAAGAAAAGAAATTCAAGTGACCAGCTCCTGTCCATCCATATGGTATCCTTCCAAGTCAAACAAATTGCATGTTTTCTGCTGTGAGTGGAACTAGACACATGGGATTTTGAATTGTCACATTTAAACCTGAATCTTGGCCTATTAACTTAGCTCAAATGAAAAGATCCTCTCTCCACTTCTATTCTAATACTATGCTATCATTAATACTTATTTTTCTGGTGGTTCTCATGGGGGTAACTTTTGTAAATTCTCATACTGACAATTCATTAATAGAATTTGCCATATTTCTGAAGGACACTCGTCTTACTGGATACAATGCTGTCGTTGCTAACATCAGTCTATTAATATCTGGATGCACATAAAAATAACCTGTCAATGTAAAACAAAAGAGGAAAACAATCTTTATTATTTGCCATAAACCCTGCATATGTTGTTTCATCTTTATTAAGTTACTACTTATCATCTATTATATAAAAGCCAGGTGGTCTACATTTTGCAAGGCTTTAAAATAGTAGCTACAGCAAATGAGGCTATTGATTTTCTCTTTTGTGTCCTGTCGTTGACAAGCCTGGTGGCTGTGGGGGAGGCCAAGGAGGTTTATTCTGCACCAGCCCCACAGCTGAAGGGAGGAATGCCTGCTTTGCCCTCACAAACACTGCCAAGGTGACTGAGCTCTGGGATTACAGGTCCCAGACCCATCCTCCTTTACCAGGGAATTTTCTTAGCCCTGCACAAACTCTGGAAAAACATGTGGCTGGTTTCAATCCTAAATTTCTGCTATTCTCAATTGGACTTTGGAAAATAATCAACGTTTGGACGATGAAAGAGTGATTTCCCAGTAAGACAAGCTCATCTACTGGCAGCCTGCTTTCTGTGCATGTAGACCCAATACAAATAATTTAATAGTGTCATCTTACTTACGAGTGGGACATCTGTCTATCTTCCTCAGATGCTGTTAAAGAAAGATGCAGGGAATGTACAAAGAGCAGGTCTTGCCGTGGTGCTTTCTCGCACTAAGTGGCAGGCACATTTGGAGACATGAGTTTGTTTAACGACACGTGCAACAGTAAGAAGATTTTTCTTTTCACTGTAAAGCCTCAGTCTGGCATCAGCCTTCAGCAGGAGGTGGCAGTTTGGGAGCAGGGTCCGGAGCGGGCCGGTGCGCCGGCGGTGGGGTGCCCGGGGCGGCGGGCGCGGGCTCTGCGCTGCTCGACAGTGACACTCGGTGGGCGGCGGGGCCGGAGCAGGGCTGGGGGTGTCGGGGACGGGCGAGCCCGGAGCACTGGAGCCTCGTACCTCCCGGCCCCGCGGGGTTGGCGCGGTTGTGCCCCGACCCCTCCGGAGCGTTTGATGCGGCTGCAGACGAGGAAGGGCGTGTGTGTGAAAAGCGGGGGCAGAAAGCAGGGCTTGCTTCTGTTCTCCACAAAGCCTCTGGGATTGCTAACCGCCTTGGGCCACTGTCCTGAGGCTCCTGAGGTGCCTTTGCAGAACCCAACGGTGACTTTTAGCGGCACGGTTTAGTTAAACTGGGTGCATCTGAGGACGGGGCTCAAGGCGGCATTCTGTTCCTCCCCCGGCCTTTTTCCATAGAACTGGAGCAGAGCTGCCTCTCCCAGTGAGCTCCAGCAATCACTCGCATCTAGGTCACCCTATTAGATCACATTCTCAAGGATATGGCTAATGATTTCTGGGGTTTTTAGAAAGGAAAGCTGAAAATCCTCTACTTGGGGACAATGGTCAATTCATTTTCCAAGTAGAAGCTAATTTCCTCCCCTCCCCATCACACCCTGAGGGTTGTGCAAAACTCAGGGAGACTCCGTGAAGCTGGAAATTCTGAAATCTTGGACAGATTCATTCACAGAAGAATTGTAATGCCAACTCTTGACAGCTGAAACCCAACGGAACTCACTTTCGGGTGTATCGATATCCAAGACATGTTCTCAGTGGGGTAAGAACCAAGACCCATTTTTACAGCTCTCCAAAAGGCTTGTCAGCAAATCCAGTACATATATAGGATTCATAGACCTACATGGGTATGCATTTATTAGATATATATCTATGTATAATGCAGATGTATGGATTATATACATATGTCTATAATACATATATAGATATAAATGTATTACATACCTCTTCATGTTAAAAATACTGCACAAGGAATACCTGAGGCACAGATTGGACTGTGCCCAGGCTATCTGTTGTGCACAGGGCTCTGTGGGGAGCAATAACCACCTATTCATACACAGAGGGTTGCATCTTGTTCTGACCATGCCTTCTGTTCACAGGGACACTGCAGAAAGATGAAGAGAGGTGTATCTTGGTTTGTGTGTCAGTGTGCATCTTTTGCTTTGGCCCATGTTATCCTAAATTACAAGTAATTCTTCCTATGCCATTCAAGAGTGTTGTTTCCTGTTTCCAACAAAAGCCTAAAAAAATAATAGAATCAGGAGGGTTGGAAGAGACCTGTAAGATCATCAAGTCCAGCCATCAACCCAGCACTACCCCTGTAACCCCTAAACCACTGAATCACATTACCCAGTGTCAGATCCAGATGCCTCTTAAACACCCCAAGGGATGGTGACTCCACCACCTCCCTGGGCAACCTATTTGAGTGTCTGACCATCCTAAGAGTGAAAAGAATTTTCCTGATATCTAATCTGAATCACCCCTGTCTCAGCTTAAGGCCATGTTCTCTGATCCTCTCACTGCCGACACGGCAGAAGAAATCAGCTTCTCACTACACCCTCCTTTCAGGGAGTTTTGGAGAGTGATGAGGTTTCCCCTGAGCCTCCTCTACTTGAGGCTAAGCAAGCCCAGCTCCCTCAGATGTTTCTCATAAGATATGCTCTCTTGTTCTTTCATGAGCTTTACTGTCCTTTGCTGGACACACTCCAGCACCTCAATGTCCTCTTTAAAGTGCTACAGAACTGAACACGGTTTTTGAAGTGTGGCCTCACCAATGCCAAGTACAGAGCAACAATCACTGCCCTTGTCCTAGAGGCTACAATATTCTTGATACAGGCCAAGATACCATTTGCCTTCTTGGCCACTTGAGCACACTGCTGGCTCATACTGAGCAGGCTGTTGACCACGTCTTCTACTGAACAGCTCTCAAGCCACTCCTCCCACAGCCTATAATGCTGCATGGAATTTCTGTGACACAAGTGCAGGACCTGGCACTTGGTGTTATCAAACTTCCCTGCAGTTGCCCTCAGCCCATTGATCCAGTTTGCCCAGGTTTCTCTGTAGAGCCTTCCTGCCCTCGAGCAGATCAATACTCCCACCCAACCTGGTGCCATCTAGAGTTTACTGAGGGTACTCTCAATCCTGTTGTCCAGATCATCAATAAAGATGCTAAATAGGACTGGCCCCAAAATTGAGCCCTAGGAAACACTGCTAGCTCCATTCACCACAACCCTTTGGGCCTGGCCATCCAGACAGTTTTTTACCAGAGTCCACCCATCCACGCTGCAAGCAGACAATTTTTCTAGGAGTATGCAGTGTCAAATGTTTCACTGAAGTCTAAATAGACAACACCCACAGACTTCCCTTCATCAACTACACAGGCTACTTTGTCATAGGAGATCAAGGCTGGTCAAGCAGGACCCGCCTTTTGTAAAATCCATGTTGGCTGGGCTTGATCCTCTGGTTGTCCTGCATGGGCCATGCCATGGCACTCAGGATATCTCTTCCATAACCTTGTCTGGTGCCGAGGTCAAGCTGGCAGGCCTGTAGTTCCCTGGATCATCCTTCCAACCATTTTTGTAAATGGGCATTACATTTGCTAATTTTCAGTCAGCTGGAACTTCCGCAGTTAACCAGGACTGTTGGTAGATGATTGAGAGTGGTTTGGCAAGTTCTTTCACCAGTTCCCTCACTACTCTGGAGTGGATCATCAGGGCCCATAGACTTGTGCATGTCTAGTTGGCATAGCAGGTCACTAATCATCTGCTCTTGGTTTATGAGGACTTCACTCATCTCTCAGTCCTGTTCTAGGAAGACCTCTTAACCCTCTCTGGGATGGTTCAGCATCTAGAGGATTCTCTCTATATTACATTGTAACAAAATCACCAACTCATAGATTGCACTTTTGCAATATAACTACATATTTCAATATTCCCTTTCCCAATGAAAAAGCTAATTAGCAAGGTCGTTACAGTTACCACTTATAAGGGGGAAGATAGTAATTCCATTAATGTGCTCACAGGAACTTCATTTATATTACCTCTTAACCTTTACAAGGATATTATAATTTCAATAATTAATTGCTTTTTGCAATTTAATTTGCAGTTTACCACTTTCAGGGGAAATTACCCATTAAAACAAGGACTCTTTCTTTTTTTTTTGTTTTAAGGAAAAAATTCTTCACTCAAATACACACAATAAGCTGGCCTTAGAGAAACCACATATTTGCTAAGCCACTTTCATGTTTGAGTAGAGAGGACTCTGTGCTAGCTTTGCATATTAAAGAACTGCCCATTGCTTGAGTCTTCAGATATTTGGAGAAAAATGAGGCAGAATGGGGCTGAGGCAGTGATTAAAAGGGACTTAATTCTTATTCTCTTCCTTCAAATTCTGGAAGGCAATGAATCCTTCGTCTCCTATTGATGCAGTAAGAACTTTCTTCTTTCTTTTCAACCATCTTGTTTCTTCAGCTGAAGTTAATTTATGCTGCAATACCCATCCATGAGGGCTTCTGTTAACTTCAGTGACTGAAAAAAATAAAGGAACTTTGCCTCAGCCTCGTAAAACACAGAAACTCTTGCTGTGAATCACCAAGCACTCAAGCAAGTCCTCAAGACAGTGCCTGACACTTTGGAGAATGGAGCTCAACATAGGCATTCCTGCTTACATTTAAATCTCTTGTAAAACAACTATTCAATGACTCAGACACAAGCCAGTATCCCTGTGGTAGTATGCTGGCATATCTCCACTACTGATGTTAGAAATTTTATCCAAATCCCATCATACTAAGAGAAATTTAGATAAATATTGGCATCTGAGAAAGTGAGTAATGTATTCCAAGTGGGCATATCTGTGACAGAGTGAAACACATACTTCTGAGAGAGGGATTTTTATGGGAGAATGGAGAGAAGGTGACAAAATTAATGAAGAGAAGAGGAAACAGAAGAAGCAAGTACAAACTAGACTGCAGCATTGATTTATGAATGAAAACGTAAACATTTTTTTCTGATTCAGGTGCAAAAATTAAAATACCCCTTGGGCAGTTCTACGTTTTAAATTGGCAAGTCCATATGTCATCCAAAACAATATACATCTGCATGATATGTCACATGCCTACAGGCACCAACTAGATCACTTTGCTGTGAAAATAATACTTTTTTTTTTAATTGTATAATCAAGCCTCCTGCATTTTTTATGCCCTTCCCCCAAGAGTATAAGGAGAACCAGGGGTTACACCAGGATTCAAACACAGTACTTCGTTTCCACAGCACTGAAGCTGGGGCATATTCTTAGAATTATTTGCAGAGAAGTCAAAATTCACAGTCAGACCAACAGGCGTAAAAAAATTTTTCTCATCAACAATCCAGCACACAAGTTTTCTATGCCATCAGTGGAGAGGATTAGGTAAGAATCTGAGGATGAATCGCCTTCTGAAAGAGCCTTTCTTTCCATTCTCTGTTAGGATGGTTAGCTACTGACTTTACCTCTGACTTTTAGATGTTAGAAGACTGGTGGGATGTATCCCACCAAAAGTACTTAATTTTATCTTCGAGTGTTCAGATATCCAAGTTGAAGAGAGCAAGAAGAGATTCAGTTCACTTATTATTAAGAGCTCCCTATATCAGCAATGAATCAGCAATTATACCACAGCAAAATAATCCACTTTTTGACCAGTAAAAGGAAAGTCTAGCTCCAGGCTAGCATGGGCATTTCTTGTCATAAGCTTTCTACAGGGAGGCACATATATGCTGATTTTGCAGTTAGAGCTGCAATTTGCAATCTGGTTAAAGCACCTGAAGCTTCTCTTTGAGATATTACTGGGCCTATATTATTAGTACTCTAGACTTTATCACATAAAAGAACATCTATGGGACAGAAGCAGAAAGAAGTCTCTAATCATCAAAATTAATATTAAAATATCTTTTCAAAACCTCTAGACTGGCAGTTCACTCAACATGTCATTTGCTTTTTGACAGGTATGTGCTCTGCATGCACACAAGTATTTTAAGATGGCATTGTTTAAAGAAAGGTGACAGTGATGGGTGATGTATATTCAAGCTGATGATACTCTGAAGAGAGCTTTACCTGCATGGACAGGAAAGTCTTTGCCAGTTTGTACGCAAAAGGAAGCTTGGGGTCTATTCTGGGGAACTCGATAATCTCTTGTAATTAGTACTGTAATTGGACGTTGCTGGAAATGCTCCTTGAACTTCTGCCAGGGAATGTGAGTGCTTCACAAAGCTGTTGACACCATTCTGTACACCCAGATGAACCAACATGGTCAGCTGCAGTAGATGCCAACACAGAACTCCTGCTTTGTCTAAACTCTCATCACAGCAGAAAACACAATGCATTTTCCTTCCAGTGTAACAACAGAGCGACACCAGCACTACCCAGCCAACCACTGTGCTCCCTCCTGCTGCCCTGCAGCCCTCTGGGGATCCCAGAACACACTAGGTCACCACCAGTCTGCCAGTTCTTGGCAGAGACTCACTCCATCCCCACTATTTCAGGTTGCAAATGGATAAATATGAGACACATATACTGAAGTTTAGACATAACAGTTGCCTGCCCTTGGGGACATAATTATTTGCTTCCAGTGCATCAGTTGTGAGTATGCTAGCTCTGTAATAATGCCATGAAGGCAGAAATGACCACCAGAAAGGGATGCCAGGTAATTTTAGCAAGAAACTGCACGTGTAAATGTATTTCTTCTGGGGGTGAGCAGATCGTTGCAGAGGAATTGTTTGCAACTCATCTGCAGATGACTGCTACCAGTGTCAGCCATTAAGTAATAATTTATTTTTATCCACAGCAGCTCTCCAGCTTCTCTGAGGGTGATGGCATCTCGCCAAGGCTTTGGAAGGGCTGTATGAGCTGACACACAAAGATGAATGTTTGAGGCAAGCCCAGATGACACTTCTGAGTCAACTTTACAGAAAGAATCAAATCTAAATATACCAGGTAGCTCCACACTGCAGCTGCTGAGAAGCTGTTTGGCTACCCTCTTGACAGATGTCTGGGAGTGTGACTTTTGGCATTTTGGAAACTTTTATCTCCTGAAGTAGCAATAAAATTCCATTAAATTCACCCAAACAGAATTATTATGAGCACTAGGAAAAGCTATTTATGACACCCATACCTGTAAAATTAGGCTGATGTTGTAATACTGCTATGAAAATTGCCGTGATCATCAATATGTTTTTTGCAACTTTTGCTAGCAACATCCCTAAAGTGCACTTTTACAAGACAATGGCTTTTATGGTGAAGCTGTACTATTTTTGCCCCACACCACACTACTTCATTTCCTCTCAATAGTTCCTTGTGCACTCAAGCTCCAGGTTCCCTGTTGCCTGACAAAATTGCTAGCTGCCATTTAAAAGGGAGTTTCTACACGCCAGATATCTCTGACCATACACTCTTGTCTGTTCTGTGCCTCTACAAACATTTGTGCAGCATTTGCTGGGTTAGCAAGGTAAGAATTCTATCACCTTATGCAACTGTATCCCAACCAACAGCTACCAGATCCAGTATAGCAGTTATGAACACTAAGCACTGTACTTTGGATATTGACTATGGCAAAGAAATTGCCTGGAGCTAAGAGAAGCCTGTCATACTACCCTGCCTGCGTGGCAGAACTCTGTGTGTGTGTAGATGCAAAAAGGGCAAGAGGGCAGAAGTTGTATAACAGGAATTTAAAAGGAGCTTTTGAAAATTCAAATAGGCAAATTTCTAAATCTCTTCTAAAACAGAGACCAGCCAGTCAATGTAACAAAGAAAATGAAAAAGAAAGGACTGAAAAAATGCACTTCATTCGACATTTATTCATCTCTTGTTCTGCCAGGTGGAGTTATGCCATCTTGGAGTTCCATATGAATCCCGAATGGCAGCAATATATGCTACATTTATCATACATCTTCAGTGGCTTGAACTGTAAACACAAAGTGAACATAGTGGTTGGTTTCTGGGACTAACAAGAATGTTTCAGTGAATAATAGTCACAGCTGATGATTAGCTGGGGATGCTTAAGGCAGTGCCTGAGTTTCCACTAAGGGAAACTCTACTCACAACAAGAGCCTGTTCACAAGAAACATACTAGAAAAGTCAAGGGAAGAAAAAACTAAGATTTGACAGAGATCTGTACGACATGGACATTTGACCCACAGGTCTGGATTAAAATACAGCAGCTGGAGTCAAAGTTTGCAGCAGTTAAGACTTGTGTTGCTGATGTAGGGGCATTTCATGTCAAAAGGCATTTTTCTAATGCCATGATTCTTAAATTTATTACATCTACCTTTGGCTTGTCATGATCCACATCATGAACCTGTCATGATCTCCTAGAGGGCCTTCTGTTGATCAGCTGATGTGAGGGCACTGCCCAGTAATTTAGGTATTGTTCTCTAGATTTTCTTTGCTAAACATTGACTTCAGCTGAGATCAGGACATTGTGAAGGGTACTGTTTCTGTGTCTGATGGTGAATAGCTGTAATTTTTGTTCAGTTGTTTGGGCTATTTATATTTCACCAGTAAAACAGAAGACATTCCAGAGACTTTTTGCCAGCAGGACATAGACAGTCATTGCTTGAAGAGACAGAACAGCAGGTCTGGCATACATCATCATCATATGTTATTTGTATCCTGCCTCTATTTTTTTTTTTTTTTGTGTGTGGGGAATAATCCTCTTTGTTGCTAAATTGTTATTATAATTATAAGAGTAATCTTCTATTTTTATAGATCTTATCAGCATATTAATGAGCATATGCAAAGGAAGATAAGCTTTCTATTTCAGCCACAGAGACACAGTGTCACTAAGGTGATGCAGTTTGCCAGCCACAAGCAGATATTAGCTCTCCTGGCTCCACAATCTAAATCATTTGTTTCTTTTTCTTTTAGGTGAAATTTGGGCCCTAACTGAAGTGAGTGGCAGCGCCATGACCAATGTAGTTGACCTTGCTGGGGATGTGGCCACACAGTTAAGACATCCACTTCCTTAGAAAAGTCCTTTATTCTGTAGTGTTCTAGAATCAAATAAATTTAGACTAAACCCTATTAGTTCTGCTGACACAGTACTTCCCTTGAAATCAGTGGTTGGGTTTTTTTAGTAGGAGATGAACAGGAAGATTTCATGGGTTTGGTATGTATTAAAGTGCACACTGTACTGCTAGTGTTATCTTTTCAGTGAGTTATAACAAACAGAAGTTTTATAGCTCCTCAACCAGGTGGCTGATTCAGCATCACATATATCAGAGCTACTGCTGCTGACTGTGAGGCACAACAATAAATCCCCAAGTGAGATAGCATGAGCTAACCCAAAACATCAGAACTGTACATTCTCCTGGACCTTGAAGGGACACAGACAGGTCTCACTACATGACTACATGAAGCTGTCAGGGTGACCTTTGGCCAAATCAGTCACAGTCATACGTCAGTTTCCTAAATGAGGTCAACATTGTCTGAGTTTTTGAAAAATTGTTAGCTCAGGGAATGGATTGATCTGGTCTGTTGAAAAGATTCTACAATATTAACCTCCAAGAAAATAAATAATTTAAAAATCCAGTTCTAGTTGACTTAAAGACACAGAACTTTTTCCTGTGCTCCTGCCTATCAGCTGGTATTTCTAGCCCAACCATAGCACAAACACATCAAAATATTGGAGAGCCAAGGAATAATTTCATGGCAGAAAACTAGTGAAGATTATAAGGCAGTGGTGGATTTCTTTTGGGGCATGCTTTGCGCAGTGGAGAGCCTGACAGAGCTAGGTTCCACTCACCTGATCATGTATAGGGACAACTGCGGTTAACAAACGGCTATTAACATTTTCACAGGGATGGCACAGCTGAGCAGCAATACAGGACAGCCAGCTTCCTGCAGATATTCTTCTTTACTGCATCTGAAAGCATCAGGCCCTGTAAATTGCATGCAAAATAGCACTGTCAAATTATTTTTATATATTACACTGTAACAAAAATACAACTAATTATGGGCATTTGTTATACGACCTTTCATCTCCCTGATTTCACTTCCTAATCCTTCCCATTCCTATGTCTACTGTGCATCATACTGAGGCAAGCTCTGCATTAATCCTTCCTTCCTTCCTTCCTTCCTTCCTTCCTTCCTTCCTTCCTTCCTTCCTTCCTTCCTTCCTTCCTTCCTTCCTTCCTTCCTTCCTTCCTTCCTCTCTTCTTTCAATGTATTTGTGCATTTTCTTTTTGCTTCATCACAAAAATCCTCCTTTCTCTCTCTCATTTGCCTATGACAACACAAATAGCAAGGACTATTCCTTCTTCTCTATGTTTAAGAAAATATTTTCTTTATGTCATGCTCCATCACTCCTCTTTTGACACAGGTTAGAGAAATACATCCAGTCATGTCTTTGACCCCAGCCAACATATTCATCCACTGAAGTTTTATTACTAAGCCTTTTGTGGAACAAATTCAGGTTACTACTACAAACCTTTTTTTCTCTTTGTCTTCAAAAATTAAGTGTACTTCCAAGCATTTGAAAGTACAACAACACTTTCTAGCTTGGGCTACAGAGACAGCAGGTGGCATTCCTGACCACACCTTGTTCTGCAGGCTGAACCATGCTTCTTTCTCTAGTGCACCAAACAAGGCATTTGTGAACACTTCCACCAGCTGCATAGTGGTACAGTTGTCAAACAGTTTTGCTGCCTGAGACGGAAAGCCTACAAAACCAGAAACCAACATAGTAAGGAACTAAGATAAGGAAATTAAGAGAAAACAGCCTGTGCTGGACATTTCCTCACTGGCACCTGCAGTTTTGTTGCGATGTCAAGCTTTGGTAAGCGACCTTGCAGTGGAGTAAACTACATGCACGAAACAAACTGTCTACCATCGATACATGGAAACTGAGAACTGAAATCAAAATACCTTCTGGCAGTCACACATCACAAAATCCCAAGCATTTTATCCTGCAATGCACAGCCAGTTGACTTAACAGGATGTTTGCTGGTGGACAAGCAGACTGGTAAGAATGTCATGTCAAACACACATTTGTGATGCATATAAGCCATGGCACACCAGCTGAGTTCTAGATGGTGACTTTGTTGCAGTAACATTTGCATTTTTGTTCTAAAAAATCTGGTTTGAGGAAAAATCTAACCTGCAAATATTATTCATATCAGAAAAGAGAGGAATTTCTTTTTATAGCTGCATCTAATATTCCTAAAATATGAACAAAATATAAGCCCTGGTGTCCTCATGCAAACACTTTTTAGACTTGCAACAGGTAAAAAAGCATTCCATTGATTATTTCTTCTGATTTTTTTTCAGGAGGACATGAATAGATAAAAACATGCTGTTTCAAAACTCCATCGTTTCCTGTCTGTCCAATATTTTACATTAGCTAGAAGCATTCTGGCTCACAAAACACATTCTTCAAGAAATGCACACCCATGAAGAAGCATCTGAAAACAGAACTGGCTGCTTCAAAAGAAAATGCATGTACCAACTAATAGAGGGAATTCTTTCTGGCTCCTTGTATGTTTGTGGTATAACTTGTTGGACAAGACTTGGCAATGGTCATGACTTATCTGACACTTGTGTTTCAGATGTTGGAGGCTTTCTGACTTCAAGGTGTGCCTTCACTCTGTCAACTCATCCATCTGGTTTACAGCATTTGTAGTGTTGTTCAAACAACTAACAACATCCAACTTATAGGTGGGAGGGGATCTTTCTAATAATAGGATTTTCTTGACATGCTTAAATATTAATTGCTTACACCTGTGATGACTGCAGGCTGTTTTATCTCTTCTGACATGGAGATGGGAGATCCTGGCTCCTGGAAGCTTAGTCAGAAAAAAAGGACATCTAGAAGGAGATAACATCAGTGTAATAGGGTGGAGGAGAAACAGAAACTAAGGAAAACAAGGTGTCTGAAAATGCTTGAAAACTTGCTTGCTCACTAGCCAAGAGCAGAAACAAGGAACTGCATAGACTGTTCAGAAAAACTGGCCTTTTGTTTAGAGGATCCGTGTGAGGAAACAAACAAAGAAACAAAAATTAAATAGAAAAATATCCTATTGCTGTCTCCACGCTAAGATTTCAGGAGTGGGACTCTGGTTAAAGAGGTTTTTCCTTGAGGTAAATGACTCAGACTAAAAGAACACATAATTAATGAATAAAAACATTAAAAATCTGAGTGGTCCACCTTGGGCATAAAAGCAATGACTATTTGAATTGCTTGCAATTCTTTTCAAGAAGGGCCTTCAGAAGAGCAGTGTGAAACCCCCAAACACCTGAAGAATCAAGCTATTGCTTGAGTCTTCGGTTTTTGACCGCACACCATCAGACAAATGGAAACAGATTTTCAATCGCTTATGCAAGGTGATGTTGTTTTCACACCTGATACCACAGTGGGACCAGTGTTTTCTTATATAACAGCTGTGTGCTGTTAGTCATCTTCTCTCCATGGCATCTTACCTTTATCTGTGTACCTGCTTCCTGTCCTTTGGGAAAGCCCACAGAAATCCCTCCATTGCACCTTGGCACTTCAGACAGGACAAGAATCTCAGGCTGCAGTGTGACAGCAGGCGCTCAGCCAGCTTCTGCTGGTGTCTGACCCACAGTACCACAGCAACACTACCACAGGACACTATCCAGGCTGCCCAGGGAGAAAAAACACTGCTGCCATGGAGGGGGACATGGATCACACCACGGCACCAGCTGGCAAAGCCACGTCTCCTCCGCTCTGTGGCAAGAGGAGGAGATGTGGCTTTGCCAGCTGGTGCTGCCTTGTCACTCTCTACAACACCTGGAAGGAGGTTATAGCCAGGTTGGGGTTGGTCTCCCCTGTCAGGCAACCAGTGACAGGACAAGAGGACACATACTTAAGCTTCACCAGGGGAGGTTTGGTTGGACATCACAAGGAATTTCTTCATGGGGGGGGTGATTGGGCATTGGAATGGGCTGCCCAGGGAGGTGGTGGAGTCACCATCTCTGGAGGTGTTTAAGGAAAGACTGGATGTGGCACTCAGTGCCGTGGTCTGGTTGATATGGTGCTGCTAGGTCATATGTTGGACTCGACGACCTCAGAGGTTTTTTCCAACTTGATTCTGTGATTCTGTGCTCTGGAGCTGTGAGGAGACCTTGGGAGTTCACCTCTGCATCAGTAAATGCATGGCAGAAACAAGACACCATCCTCATTTTGACACACATTACAGCCACTGCTGTTGGCTTATACAATAGAGACCTCGCTTATTTTTCCTTTGTAGCTGTGCTCGTAATCAAAGCATTTATTTTGTGAAATAAATACAGCAATCTGGCCTCAGGAAGTGAACCCTCTTTCTATCACCCACCCAAAATCCTTTCTGTAGCGAGCAAATTATTTTTATTTATTAACATTTTTCATTTTATGTATTATCATTTTATTAATGAAAACAAACAAAGAAACAAACAAACAGCGAAACCCCGAGTGCCACCTGCCCCAGCTGAGGCCTGGCTTTGCAGGCGGCCTGCGCCAGGCCGGAACCAAAGCCTCGGCGCGCGTTTCCGCCGGAGCGGTCCGTGCCGGCGCCGTGCCCGGGCAGGGCCGCAGCCATGGCCGACACCGCCGCGCCGCCGCCGCCCGCCGCCCCCGCCGCGGGGCTCCCGGCCGCCCCCGGCACCAACCCGCTGTCCCGCAAGCTCAACAAGATCCTGGAGACGCGCCTGGACAATGACAAGGTGGGTCGGGCGGCGGCCGAGGGACGGGGC
>NW_028147398.1:0-25000 GCF_008360975.1 Lichenostomus cassidix | reverse complement strand
GTTATAGTAAATAAGCCATAAGGCTAACTTCAGCATGATCAAAAAATCTTTTCCCTTCTAAACAGCTTTTATAGTTTATATATAGTTTATATAGTTTAACAAAGTTTAACAAAGATTTAAAAAAAAAAATCAATCAACCCCCCAAAATTATATAGTTTCCACTAACAGAAAAATCCAATCTTTAAGTCTTTTGTTAAAATCTTCCTATATTTTTTCAGTAAATGGTAATATTGAAGAAATTCCCATCACTCTGTCAAATCTATTTCTGTTTGGTAAATATGGTTGATGACCTAGTTTTAATTGGGTAATGGGCAAGGTTTTCAAGGTTTCAGCAAAAAATGTCATGTCCCTGGGTATAAAATTATTATGTAATTCATAGTTAAAAGGAAGAACTTCCATTTTTATTGGAATGGAAGTAATCCTTTCATGTACAGAACAGGCAAAATGGAAGTTTTTCTTATGTTACCACTATGGTACCTGAATGTTGGGGTTTTTTTCAATACCATGATACCACTAGCATTCTGAATGCTTTTTCTTGATCCCTAAAATTCATAGTTTATAAATTCAAATAATTTTATCTCTTATTTTAATAAAATCAGCAAATCTTTACCTGAGGAATTATATACAAAAAATTCAGAGGATCAATTTAATTTTTTTTTTTTTATCATTGGGTGGGACACTACAGAAGTCAAGCACACATAAAAACCAGTTTAATAGCAAAGCTATTATTTTTTAAAATATTCAAATAATGACCTTTGTCTACACCTCGTGCCAGAAAAAGTCCTATAAACTGATGAGGTCCCAGACCTCCTGACTCGAGACCGGGTTGGCCGCCTCCCATGGCCTCAGCAAGGCGGCTCGCACTCTAGGGAGCGTGGCGGGGAGAAAGCGGAGCCCCTGCGGGAGCGGTAGAGTCCAGAGATCGGGAGAAGAGGCAAGAAATGTAGGCAGTCAAATCAGCGATCCAGGAGGTTTATTGAAGGGAAAGGGAAGGTAGGAAGGGTACGGGAAGAAGCAGGATTGGTGATTCAAAAGCAACAGTCTGCGTTGTGTTACAGCTTTTAAGGTAGGGAAGGAGGGGAGGGGAGAGCACAGAAGAACCAATGGGGGTACCAGGACTTAGAGTTGACATCCGCTTAATCCTATGGGGACACAAGAGGGAAGGGTACAGAACTTTACATCCTCCAATGACAGAACATGGCACGGTCAAACAACGACGAACTCTCTAGAACAAATCCTTATAAGTAACATAGGAGGAGAGAGGGGCTGGGCCAATGAACTAATGTGCTGGCACATATTAATATCTTTCGCCCCAATGCCGACTGGGAGTGCTCTTTTCAGTCACCCTGACTAGAGTCACTTCATTCCCATGACTCATCTCGTGCTGCATTGGCATTGTGCAGTGGGCTGGGGGCGCTCAACTGAGCCAAGGCCACAGCAACATCAAACATAAGTCTTAAAAATGGTTTTCAACTGATGTGTTGACTCTTGTGAGGAGGTGGAAATTTCATCCCTTGTTACTATTCCTGAGGAACCTAACACTAACATTTTTCATGACTGTATTTACACAGCTCTTTCTGTAAGAGGGTGCTCATGGATAAATTGGAGGTCAGATTTTTGAGTACTCACAATATCTATTGACAGCACTACCCTTGAGGACACATTGGTTAGGTGTTTCTTGGCAAATGTTCATTTTTTTTGCAGAGACTTAGTGCTTGAGAGAAGGTAGATGGTTGTGGTATGAGCCAGCCAGCGAAGTGGCATAATTAATATCAAAGTTATTGATCTCCTGCAAGCTAAAAATAGCGTGGTGCCACGCTGAGTGCTTGGGATCCCCATGACCAGCAATGCTAGCATTGGCTCCAGTGCTGTACACTAGTGCTGTGTTTCCAACAGCCAGGATAAGCTATCATGGTTTATAGGATGATCTCACAGTTGTCCCTGTTGTGCTGTTCTCTCCTACACTCCAGTAGTGGATGTGCCTCTTTTTGTGCCTAGACACAGAAATTTGTCTTGTGCTCTTTCATGCTTCTTTGCTCTTGCTAACAAAAGCTTTTCATCAAGACGCCATCATGTGCAGCAAGATCACTGAATGCACTAAACAGTGGTGGTAGATAGAAGTACTTGTATGGGGCATCGTGTATGGGGTCAAGGCTGAGAAGAAAATAAAAAGTGAAGCGATTTCTGTAAAGGTTTTTTTGGCATGTTTGTAGGTAGGGTTGATAACTGCAAGCTAATAATTAATTGTCTCTTTAAAAATTTTTATTGTACCTAAAAAAGGGGGGGCATTTTTGCCAGTCATTGAGATAATGTGTGAATGAAAATAGACTGAGTAAGTCTGAAGAGAATGCTGTTACTGTATTCCTCAACAAAACTTGATAGGCATTGTGGTGGTAACAGCCATAGTGTGAAAAAATAAAGAATTTTATCAGTGGACTTCCCTTAACACCATTTTCCTTTCCCAGGCGAGAGAGTCACACAATGCGAAAAAAAAAAATTATAAAACACTTGTGTTACAAAGAAAATACATTATTTAAAAATAACCTTTAATTATATTGTTTACAAAATAAAATCTTTCTCAAAAAAGAACCATTATAGTGATTGTTATGTATATAAGAAATAAATCCAAATGATGAAAAATATCTTAGAAGCTGCTTAATAAGTTGTGGAATTTACTTTTATTAAAGTATTCATGTGATAAAAAGACAGAGAAAGAAGAGGATTGGTATTATAGAAATTAAAGTATATGAAACAAGACACCATCTTCATTTTGGCCAGGACAAGGGATTAGAGTCATACTTGAACTAGATAGTATACATACCAACAGGGAGCAGGTGCTCCTTCTCGCTTGACTGAGCTGCTTGTGTCACCACTTGATAATCCCCCAAGTTTCAAGGGGGCTGAAAGCGTGTGGGCTAATGGCAATGTCATATTTTGAAATTCTCCTATTAACTCCACTTGTTCTATTTTTTTTCTTATGTTGGAAGAGAAGATAGTGAAAGTGGGTTTTGCAATATTTGACAAAACATGCCATGGTCTTGAAGCTTTAATTATTCTTTGTGTTATGTTGTTGCTGTAGTACCCGGATAAATGCTGGAAAAATGCAGCATAGACACAGATCCAGTGGCAAGCAGAGAAAGCATTTATTGTTTACAACTTCTGCTTATATGTGCTAAAATGCCATGGGTGATTGGTCAGTGGTCACCCACCTCCTGGGGTGATTGGCTGAAGTCCTACAACGCACAATTCCAAACACTCCCTGCCTTAAACCCAAACAGATCAGGAAAACAGCAGGTGTGCAAAATTCATCTCATTGTTTTTCATAGCTTGCATGGGAAAAGAAAATCTGGTAAAACCTGTAAACCCTATAGTACAGAACACACTGGACCTACTATTCTCCAAGTACACAAAATTAACCATTGGGGATTTAAGTCCTTCAACTTTTGTGAAGAAAATTGACCGTAAATTCTTGAAATGTCTTTTGTTTAATTTGATGCTGTAGTTTATTTACCACTACTTCAGACCAAGCTAGATTTGTGAGATTGGTATGTCATGCTATATTATGTCCATACATGCATCTCCCTTCCACTACTGTACTTCAGTGCTTACTTAGTCTTATTTAAACAGTAGCACAGCTTTGGGTTTCTTCATAAACACTATTAATAGTTAATTTTCACTCTATGACTTAGCTTTTCTGCTGCATCCACAAACCTTACTTGGATGTCATTTATCGCTACTTTAATATAAAAAGAACATTTTGATGCGACCTCTACATCTTTGCTCCTTGTATTGTGTCCTTATCCTAAAATGTTACCTTGTTTCAAGATCCTCAGTCATGCCCATGTTTTCAGAGTGCTTGGATTTAGTGCAGTCTATCATTCTTTTTCACTAAAAAAACCCCTCATTTCCCCCTTAAACCTTTCTCAATATCAGTAGAAATGTATACCGATGTATCAGTGACTCACCTTATGAAAATTTCAGTTTGATTTTAACTTGCTTTAAATCAGTTCAATTCTTATTTTGAGTATGTATAGGGAAGAAAACAGTTTTCAAAAGAAGCAATGATGTCATTCTGAGGAAAACAGATGGTCCCGTTGGGTTGGGAATAAGATTTCCTCAGTGTTTAGTGGAATTTAGGGGAAAAATACATGAAGCAGGTAAGCATACAGTGGTGTCATCCCCAGCATACACATCAGCACTGCCCCACTGTTTTCCAGGTAGCCCAAGTCAAAGGCTAGATCACCACTTTTGGAGGCTAAAGAAAGGCTTTCTGTGCCATCAGTTCACTTTTTGTGTCTATTTAGCATATCATTCTCCAAAAGAATTTTATAATAAATACAATTAAATAATTTATATAAATCAATTTGTATAATTGATATACATAATAATTGAAGTACTTAAAATGGCAAGCCCAGCCCCTAAAACTTGTGACTTTCTGACATGCAAAGGAAAAACTGGCATAATTTGGGACTACTAAACTCTTTATTAAACCATAGAACTGTCACAAGGTGGAGAAGAATAGCTAATCTGTGCATTAAGATGTGTATTTTCTTGTTGTAGTAGTATTGAAGGTTAAAGGATTGTTTGGTTTTCGGGGGTTTTTTTTTGAGTTTTCATTTATTTTGGAACAAAGGTCATCTTTCTAAACGTCACAACATACAAATGAAAATAAGTAGTTGAGTCAGAAATTTAGAATTAATCTATGGAAGAATTTAGAGTGGTTTTTCTTTTCATGAATTACTAACAACTGCATGGTAATACTTATGGAGGTTCTTTCTTATTCTTGGTTTCTTGGTTTGTTTACTTGAACAAAACCAGAATTTTAGAAAAGGAGTATGAGGGCAAAAGAGGTGATTAATTTCTCCATGACATAGAGAGTGTAGGTTATTTTCTTTAAGGAGGGCTGTAAAAACAATTAGAACATTCAAAGCTCTCTTTTTTTTTTTTAACTCAAAAATTAAAAGCTTTTCTGTAGGTAAATTATAGTTCTGTATGAACTTTTAAGAACAAAAGCAATGGAAACTTCCATGACAGAAGTGTGTGAACATTCCCACAACAAAAATGAGTGTGAATGGTATATTGCCATGAAACCTTCAGCCTGATGTTTTCAGAGGAAAAAAAGAGAATTCCACAGTATTTTTATCGTAGTACTAGTCAAACAATGAACTGACTGCTTTATCATATTAGAACATCCAAAGTATTCTTTTCTGCGTGTTTCTCTGAAATTATTAAAGACACTGTTAGTCTTTCATACATGGAAAAACTCCAACCAAGGCATAAACTTGGAAGGAAAATATTTTGAGATCTTCCCAGGGTGGACTGAGGAAACAACATGGAAAGTAAGGAAAACAATAGATTAAATTCTGACCCCCTGAATTTAACAGAAAATCTGCCAGTAAGTTTATCTAAGTATTGATACTGCTAAGAAGGACATGGTGTAATCATCATTATGCTCCATGGACACTGAGCTGCTTTGATGTCCATGTCAAAATATTACACTGAATTTTATATTGTTTAGGGAGTAAGTGTGAACAAAGTGAGGAATACCTTCTTGTGCACAGAAAAAAGTAAGTAATTTGGAATCACCATCTTAGAAAAGATGCTGCACAAGGAGAAGTGATAGAATTTTAGAGGTTCTGACTGGCACAAGAACAGAGAATAGAGAACAATTAGTCATGCTTATATAAAAAGAAATGGGCATAAAATAAACCAACAGCAGCAGACAGAGAGTGCTTTCTAAAATTTAAACAAAAAGATACTCTTACCATAGGATGATTGGAATACCAAGTATGCATGTTAAAAATTAATAAAGAAATTCATGGATGAGAGGTCTGTCAAGCAGTATTAAGCACTAAGTATGAGAAGCAGCCTCCAGCTCAGAAGGCCCCTAAGCAGGGGAGTGCCAGAATGGACAGGATTTGCAAGGGAAGATTGTTCAGCTTTCCCGGTTTTCCAAAAGATTTGCTGTTGGCACTAAAAGGTCAATACAGGAAGCTGTACAGTCATTCATTAATTTCTCTTGCTATCTTTTAGTGAGTTGAGATCAGTATGCCTGTTCTAGGACATCAACAAAGGCTGGATTGTTGATTTGATGGTGTTAGAGGGCAATCTTCATGATAAAGGTGAATTTCTTCTGGCTCAGAAGACTGATTCAAAGTCATCTACATTATTTAAACCTAGCATATGGACTGCATAAAGAATCCTGAGCATTAAGGGCTGTCTAGCAGCATAGAAGAGGTTATTTTTACATTATAATGAACAGTACAAACAGGAGAGCTTCATCTCTCAAAACAGGCCTTAAGCCCATACCCAGGAGCACAAAAAGTTGCCTGTTATTTCAAAACAAGGAAAAAGGTAGCCTTAATGCTTCCATGTGTTAAGATTTGATGAATCTAATTTTCTCAATTCAAGAAACAGACTGATAAACTGGAGTGGGTTCAGGGGAGGGTCAGCAGGGTGTCTGTGTCTGTAAGACTTGTTTTGTGTGGAGAGGGGAGGGAGCTGAGCTTGTTCAGCCCACAGAAGAGATGGTAGTGGGGCCCCAACAGCAACCTGGCAGGGAGGCTGTCCACACAATGGAGTCAGTGGGGCACAGCAGGAGAAGAGACAGTAGATTTAAATTAAAATATGAGGATCTGACTAGATATATGGAAGAAGAAAAGTGTAAGGATAATTAACCAGTGGAGCAAGTAGCCCAGATAGGATTTGCAACATCTATTCTTGAAGGTTTACAAAATTTGACTGATAAAACCTTGAGCAAACTGGTCTGGATTCATGGTGACCCTGCTTTGAGCAGAGGTTGGACAAGAAAATTGTCAAGAGTCATTTCCTACCTGAACACGTCAGTGATTAATGCCACTGACACAGCAACTGTATTTAGATAGAAGATAAAATTTTAGAGAATGTGAAGGAAATAATTATTCTCAGCAATTGCACCAGGCATTGAATAGTAGGGCAATAGTACAAAGCAATATCCCAGAGAGGAAGAATGGCATAAGAGTATGACTGCTGACTGTTTTGTCATTAAGGCCTTTTTAATTAGTAGTGGCATAGCAGTATTGACCTCTGTACTTTTGATTTCACAGAAAAGCATATTATTTTATTTTCTGCCATTTTTTTCCTATCTAAAAGGTATAGTCTGTGACTATGTGGATCATTTGTCAGTTCAGTTGTCAGTGAATACAGATACAAACAAACACTGCTCTGTATATGCCTGTAACCTGAGACAAAAATTTTTTAAACACATAGAGTCAAAAGAACTGATTCTAGCACTGGAACAGGTTTCCTAGAGAAGTTGTGGAGCCACAATGCTGGCAGTGTTCAAGATCATCTTGGATGGGGCGTTGAGCAGCCTGGTCTAATGCAAGGTGTCCCTGTCTATGGCAGGGGGATCGGAGCTAGATGATTTAAGGTCCCTTCCAACCCAAACCATTCTATGATTCTAAACAAACTGTGTAGAGCCAGGCATGTGTATGTACATAGTGAGGAGCAATCTCAGAATGTTGTGTCAATATTGAAAGTTCTGGCTTGTATAATGTTTATTCTACAGACCCAAAGGAATGCTACGGCTTCAAGCTACTGCTAAGACTTACCCAGTCATGGAAACGGCAGAGATGGACACGTGTTACAGTAATACTTTTTCTTCTATGCTTTTGACAAGGGATTTAGTTCAATGTACTCTTCCTGTTTAATTTATTTCCTGCAGGCAAACTGGTTTCCTATTTGGGTTGCAGCTGAATTATCATTGGAGGAGGGAAGGGAAACAGCCGTCATTAACAGAGTAAGAGTGATATCGAAACTCACTATTTTGTAATCGATGATTCAAATAAATAATTTTTAATTCATTAATAATTGCAAAGCACTGCGATTTTAGGTGTAAAAATCCTGTTTAAGTGTCAGAAGCCTTGCTTGGCGATTATAGATTCGGGGCATTTTCCCCTCTCCTCCACCAGAGGGCTCCCGCGGTGCAGCTCTCCAGAGTCCTTTCCATGCAGGAGGTTTGCCAGAGATCTCAGGAGAGACAAATCTCACAAGAATTACTTAGAGAAATTTTGCATTTCCGCTGAAGTTTTAGCATAGCAAGAACTTCGGGAACTGGTGTGTTATATATGTGTAATATCTTTTTAAAGTTAAGTATATATCAACTTTAAATCCAATTTTTCAAAACTAAAATGGGTTCTTCCAAATTTTTTTTTTTTTTTTGTCAAGCTCTGTCACTATTGACGGCACCATAGCTTTCCAAAGCATTCAAGCCTATCATTCAGTGCCATCATAAAAGTTCCCATTTCTGTAGATATGCACAACTGGAGCTTACCTAAACTCTGCTATTTCTTCACTACATATTGAAGAAATAATTCTTTTCTATTATTGTATGACTAACTTATCTAAAACATTCTTTCCAATATTTGCAACCGCAGCATTTTCATTCTGAATGCTGATGAACTTGGTAATTCAAGAAGAGATAGAAAATAATAATAAATCTGGTCCTGTTGATCTTTTCACCTTCATCTTCCAGTCTGTTGGTCTCTTATTTTTTGCATGACAGACATGCTAATTAGAGTTTGTACAATCCTGTCTCTCTTCTATGTACCCACAGACCTCAGTGACTGTTCTCCTTCCTCCATTCCAGCAATTATTTTGCTTTATCATGTGTGGTTTTACGTTGATGACCTTTGAAGCCACAGCCATTGCAGATGTTACCAGATTTTATTCCATTTGGGTTTTAATTGTGCTGACTTTTGGCATTGTTCAAACAAATAATACACTAATAATGTGTTGAAAATATGAGCACGTTCTTTAAACACACCTGATATCCAAAGGATAGGTTTGCAAACAAATGTAAAGCATTAATTTTTGTTGTTACTAGCTATTTTCTCCTTCACAACAGGAGCTCTCTAGATATATCTATACTGTTTCTTGAGAGTATTTGTGTGAATGCCACTAGAATCAGACTGTTTCTGTACATAAAGCAGGTCTGTAAGCGAAGTCTCAGTGCACATTTTTGTATGAGAAAGCAGCTCTGAATGATAATAGTGACTAATCAAGTATTTTTGAAAAATAAGCAGTTACAAGTTAGCTGAGGCATTGCTAAGCAACTTCAAAATTTGTCTGAATACTACTTTTCTCATTCCAGTTTTCCAGTTGTCAGAAAAATAATGTTCGCACATGTATTTAGAAAATTCCCTTAAAATTTAGAGATTGCTCAGCTGGCCTGTTGCAAAACTATCACATTACTGCTAGATAAACATCTGTAAATGGAACACAAAGCTTTGCTTTCCTCAGCTAGAAAACATTGTGAGTAGCTTGCTGTTGACATGAAAATGATTGAGTAGGAAATAATGGTATGTCCACTTTTGTAGGGTAATTTAGATTGCCCAGGAAAAATGGTGATACAGTGAAATCAAATATAAAGTTTCACTTGCAGGAGCAAATACTGCAGGACTAACCTTACTGAGCAGTATACAGCATTTTGGAAAGTTGAAACTTTTTAAGAGAGGTAATAGCTTCACACACACACTGGGATGGCTTAGAAAAGATGGCATTTAACAGAAAGAAATGCTAAGTAGCAGTAGTGTAGCTGCATTGCTGCTTTATATGGTATTGATTGTGTAACTATGCCATTGTGTTAGCTTCCACCATCCAAGCATTCTGCTTGCTAATTGATGTCAATGAGCAGGAATGGTTCCCAAAAAAAGACTGGAACCAACCAACCGAAAAACACACCTCCCACAAAACCACAGTGCTTTGTAGCAAAAATTGTAGCAAAACAGATTAAATGAAACAAAAACTCCTCAATCCATCTTCGTTATTCAGAAAGAACTGAGAATAGCCGAAGTTTGTCCACAGAAATAAGACTCCTGATACCATAAGGGTATTCAACAGTTGAAGGAATATCATAATCCAAGCAAGTGGTCTCTTTCTGGTGTATTTCTTTTTTAATTGTCCTCTGAGGATCACTGAAAGAACTGGTCATACTTTCTGTTTAGAGTGAAATCCTGGCTTGACTGAGGTCTCCAATACTCCTAACTCCCAACAACAGCAGCTAAGTGAAGGTAATAGATAGCAGGTGTGACACTGGCCCAAATGAAGTCTATGCCAAAGCATACACTGACTTATGAATTCAAAATTTCCTAAATAAAAACTCCTAAATAAAAAAACCTTACCAACACTTCCCATACTCAGCAGAAAAACAGAGGTGTTTCAGTTGCACTGACTTTCTAGTTCCCTTTTGCTCATTCACTCCAGTGAGATCATAGAGTGGAGCTATACAGCAGTGGCATCCTGCAAGCAACACAGGAGAGAACAACCATGGGCTAAATAAGAAAATCTGACAGCAAAAGCCAAGGTCATTAATGGAACTGGGATCACTCATGTGGGAGACAGTTTATTTCAGGAAAAATAGTAAGGAAAGGAATGACAAAAATTTATTTGTAGACAAGGTTTTTAAAATATGTGTAAAAATGTTTCAGTTTTTAAGTGAACCATAGTGACTTTTTTCCCCAGTGCTACTTAGCAGAAATTAAGTTGATGAAGCTATTTTCAGGGTGCTTTCTCATTGTGTTATTTTACTATTAAAGGGTATTCCCTTTATTTTCTTTTTTTTTCCTGTCTTGCGGTGTTCTTTTTCTTAATGCTGACAGGTTTTCTGTAAATCATTGTCAAACGCACTTCTCAACTCTCTCAAAGTTATGAAGACATTTTAATACGTATTTTAAGTTCAGAGAAAAGAAGCTTAAATATGGGGGAAGATGGGGAAATTATGGCTCCCGATAATTATGGCTTAATTATGATTAAATATTTCTTAGGCATCCAAAGCATATCCCTTGGCTACATCAGAGAAGTGAGATCCAATCCTGAATTCAGTCTGATTTATAGACTTTTTTTGTCCATGCCCACTTACACATCTGGAATGAACCATATAATCATGCTTCACTGTTGTCTCCATTTACTGATAAATGGAAAAACTTATAGGACTTTAAAACTGATAACATTAAAAAAAAAAGAACTGCCTTGAATAGTACTATACACTGGAAGAGGCTGAATTAATCTGGTTGCAACAAGATTAGCTTGTGTTTCATTAACAAAGAGAGGAAAAGGAATCTAGCTCAATCCATTTGACTACCCTATATCAAATGGTACTATCTTAATTTTCACTTCTGTTTCTTTCTTTTTGTCTTACTGCCTCAGCTCCTGACTCTCACAGGCAGATAATTCAAAGATAGAGTAAGAAATCACTAAATTAATTTGGTGTTTTATTTTTTAGATGTCTTAGTTTACAGGGGTGACCAGTGATAGCCTTCCATGTGTTAAATATCATCCTATCTCTTGCTCCTTTTCCTTGTATGGTTTTTCTTGCCTTTTCTCTCCAGTCTGGAGACAAGCTGTCATCACGCAGGCAAGACAGAGGATTGGGGAGTTTGATGGGACAGTGCTTGAACTCAACATGATGGCAATGACATAGATTGGGAAGTATTTAAGACTTCTCAATTAACTCATTACATGAGAGAAATTATAGTAAGGTGGGGATCTGAGCAGTTATGTACCTGTGAGTACTGCCTGAGACCATCTAAAACACAAGTGGAGAATGCTCTTTTACAAACAGTAATGTTTATCTTTAATACTCTGATAAAACCACAGGCGTGGAAGTCCTCCACTGAAAATACTACTAAAATTTTTATGATCTCTTAGATAATAAAATTAGATTGTATTTAAAAAGGATATGCACACCTTTGCTGTAGACTGAGGTAAGTTTGCGTTAATGAAACTCTTAAGGAGAGCTGCTCTGAATGTGAATGGAGGGACCTTATGTAGATGTAACTGAAAATTCTTAGTTAATCATGTCTGCTGCAGGTAATGCTTGTGGAATATTCATTTAAGTCCTCTGTACATAGAATTTGACTCTATTTACTAGTGTCAGTCCAATTTACTTTGTGAACAATTTACATAATTGTAAATTTGTGTTGTAGTAGTGTAGGTAATTTTTGTAGTTAATTTTTAGCCATAAAAAGTATATAAATATTCCTAAGTATGTAAGATCACCTTATCTAAAGGTATTTAAAAGCTGTGCTGGTCCTAAAGTTTATTTAAACTGGTTGAAAGTCCACAGATTCTATAAAACCTTTTACCATGTACAGATTCAGTTCAGAAACTAAGGTGTCAGGTTGAAGTTACGAACACTGTCACTCTAAAATCAAGAGAGACACTTGTAAAGAACAGTTAATCTCAAATCTGTATTTCCTAAGGGAAATTACACCTTTAGTTTAGACATCTCAGGTGCCTCACACGACTTGTGGTCAGATTTCCCTCCACTTGCTGTTTGCTAAAGTGTAAGCAGGAACATAAACTCACTTTCACAATTCCCTTGGCCTGAACTAACTCATAATGTTTAAAACTAGATTTAAACTTGTGATTAAATTACTTTTCGTTTAGCAACTCCGCAGTCGTCACACCACAGGAACACATAAAATCAAGTTAATATGTGTAATCCTTTGTTTTGTAACTCCAGAAGTGTGCTTGGATGTAGACAGCTTCTTTCCCTGTGCACTGGGAACACTTCTCCAGAGGTTTGCTGTGATGTACCACAGGCAGCCATGGGATACACTCAGACTCCCACTGATTTATGTAGCAAAGTTCAATACTAGGGAGGGCTCTGAAGGAGGCCTGCCAGATTTGTCATTTGGAACTAGGCTAGGCTAATTTGGCAGTCAAACCCAGGTTCTGATTGCAAGAAATAATTCTGTGGGAATGATAAACCCTGTGTAAGAACAAATGTGTGCCGCATGCAAGCTCTTGGTTTTGGTTATGTGTTCTTCTCATTACAGGCCTTCTGTGGTTAGGGGATTTTTTTTGTTTGTTTGCTTTGGGTTTTTTTTTACTCCTGCCAACAGGCTTAGTTTGTTTCAGCAATTTTTTTTTCCAATTTTATTCTCCAGGAGTCAAATCCTCTTTTAAAGTAAATTTTAAAAACCCCTAAAGACCAGTGAAGTATCTGTAACTTATTAACAGCTCCTTAAAGAAGAAACCTCTATTCTAAGTCCTGGGAAATGGAATAATATTGCAATAGGAGAGATAAGCTCAGTGTTGCTGATGAGTGTTTGATCAACTCAGTCCTGTAACAGTTTGTGAGTTCTTATCTTTTCACGAATCTGACCTTTTAGTTTTAACACATGAACCAAAATCACTTCTTCACAAATAGGTTTGAAAGCATGTCAAGCTATGATTATTCATACTAAAAAAAAATATGGACAAACAAAATTTTATTACAAAAAAATGCTTCTTTGTGAAAACTGTCTTCCCCTTGTAGAAGCCCAGAAGATAAAGAGCTAATGTATATGTCTCATGCACTGATAGTGATGGAGGCATCCAAGGGCTGATGGTAATAATACACTGTGAGAAAGAACAAGATGTGGCAGGAGAAGGGGGGGTGCATATGGAAGTGGGGCAGCAGTTTTCTGGGAAAAACGTCCTCGTTTTGGCTCCTGGAGGTAAGCACAATGCCATACAGTGCTGGCACTGGAGTGAGGTCAAGAAGCTGGCATGGACTGTGAGGGAGGATCAAAACCACCCAAGATCCCTGAAGCCCTCTGACCCATTTCTGGAAAGGTCTAGAAGAACGAATTGCACATGACAACTAATTTACTTACAAAGCAAGAAACTTATGTCTAGGGTGGGGAAACTTACCTTCAGAAAAGCACCTCCACGAAGTCTGGGCACATCAGCTGGATTAATGCTGGAGCCAGGACTGGTGAACGCTCTCTTTCTTTCTACTTTTTTTTCTCTATCCCCCTCTCTAATTCATCTCTCTCTCTGTTCACTTTCACCCTGCCTCCTTTATCCAAAACCCACTGTCATGTGCTTATACAAGGAGGTTAGAATGTGAAAATTCTTTTCACATGGAATTATAGCCTCACTAAATAGTTGCAGGATGCCACTCTAAGCTGTCTGAACATAGTTGGTTCCAGCATTAATAATTGGATCCAACACAATTAATCCATGGTTGATTGACAAGATTAAGTACACAATTAAAATAACCAACAAGGTATATCTGGATTCCACTTACCAGGAAAGGGTAGAAACCAAAGCAGTTCATAGTGACTCCAGGCTTCATCAAAATGGCATGTTCATGCTAAATCACTTGGTCTTGATCCAAAATTAAATTTCTCCTTTGTGTACAAACCAGATTTGATGTGCCAAAAATAAATAAATTAGAGATTGAGGCAAATGTAACTCTTGATACATTACATGGCTACATTTATTTTAAGATCCTACCATTTATTTAAATAGAGGCCTTTCTAGGAGTTAGCACTGGATTTTGCATTCCTAGTAAACAGTAAAATTTATTTGAATCGCTGTGCATAAACATACAAATAGTCATGCAAACATGGTCTGATAGGTTCTTCCTTTGGACTGTCATTTTCTATTAGTGTTGAAATTCTCAGCTTCCAAAAATACATATATGCACAGGGTGGCATAGGATGTTGACTTGCAACATATAGGTCAGTAGGCTGGTTTAGAGGGCACGTGACAGCCAGATCTTTTTTTCTCTTTCTGCATGTACTTCTGTCTTACTTCTAGCTGAAGCCTTTTAGATGCTATTGAATTCAGAGTTCTTTTACATCGGAGACCATACCTAGATAGCTCTAGGCAGACATCAAGCTTACATAAATCTGCAAAAGTACTAACTTAAAAGTGTAATGGTTAAACCCTGAGACTATTACTCCTAGATGACAGGCAAATAAAGTATGCGAATATAGAGATACATATTAAAAACCCACGTATTATGACTTTCTATGTTATTGTGCCTATTTATTCAGCAACAAATATGAATAAAATACTTGTCATTTTATTATTTCATTTTTATGTTGCTTGAGAGTATGGAAATTGAGCATTAAAGTAGCATAATAGTAAATAGCACTGCATGAACTCAGAATCCTGGATGTGTTAATATAATTGTAGCTACTATGTTGATAAAACTAATAGTCGTAACACATCAGTTACCAGTTAGTATGGCACATGCCAATTTATACACGTTACTTTCTGAAGATTTGAAACTCTTTGTAACTGGACCTAAAATTGGGGGTTTTATCATGGTAGTATTCTATTTGTAAATAATATTTAGGCTAATTAGCCAGCTAGAAAGGACACAACAGTAGGAGACACTGTCTAATGCTGAGACTTGAAAACTCTTAGACGTATTTGTTACAATTTAATATCCATGCTTCATCTTGCTCAAGTTAAAACAGGCATAGAGTATTTAGCCTTCTGAGCTGAAATAATTCTCCTCATTAAGCCTGCAGGTCTCATACAGCCTAGTCTATTCGTAAGATCTTAAACTTTGCTGTTGGCATGTTTGCAACTGGCAAATATAAGCAATGTATCAGACATTGATTTATTTACTTTGAAATGTCTGCATTTTGAATTAAAATGCCACTAATAAAAATATGAAACATATTAGGACCAGATAACACTAAACATTGTGAATTATGCAACATCTCATATTATGTTTTTGAGATTGGGTTTACCACTGGCATTGGAATTGAAGATAAAGTACATACCTTTCTTTTCTTTTTTTTTTTTTGTTGCTGTACCATTATATTTACTAGCAATTGGTTATTTTAAGACATGTTGTAAAGTGTCAAAGAGTGGAGAAAATGCCTGAGCCAAGAAAACAAATACCACAAAAGTATAGTGATAAGTATTCTCTCTTTTTTTTTTTTTTTTAGGTTTTTTGGCCCCTCTACTGAAAATCTGAGCACTGCTTAAGTATGCAGTAGAAGAACTAGCAGTTGGGTTTTTTTCCTCTTTTTGTCTCCTATAGCAGAAACGAAGTGACATCCAGCTCTTCTGTTGGCTTTGCTGCTTAGGAGTGCTTAGTATGTGTGCACATGCATATAAATAATTCCCTTTTCATGTAATTTTTGCCAAAGTGCCCTCATTTGAGTGACATTTTTGCTCCATTTACATCAATGTTAAAATCTCCATTAACTTCCCCAGGGCTGGGATTCCACCTGTTTTGTCTAAGTTCACTACAGTTCAGTCCCATGTATTTAAAAGCATTTATATTTTAATTGCTTCACTGGAATGCAGTTGTCGTGACCAGCAAATCTTGCAGAGGGCAGAAAGGATCATCTGGCAAGGAACAATGCCACATAAGGGCTTACACAACGGAACAGAAATACTGAGCACTACATTCAGTGAGAAACAGCATGGTAAGGGGCGTTTCAAATTAATGTCCTTTTACAAAATACTTTTCAAGTAGGATACTGCTGCTTTTAAAGAGTTTTGTCCAAGTTTACAGCTTCATTCCTGCATATGTGTTGTAAGAAACACAAGTTTAAAATGTGGGTCTAACAAGATGGAGACAAATCTGTTAACACTGCACAGACAGAGTGAATTATGCAACTTGGCTGGTTTGGATAGCTAATCATGACAAAAAAAGAAACAAAGGGTGAAAGTGAGTGTTAACAGTAAAGAAAAACTTTCTACAAAAATAAGTTAGTGCCTTAGCCCCCTGATTGTCTCACCTTTTCCCCTTGCATCTTGCCTGCAACTGCAGCTGTAGTAAAAGCTGTTCAGTGGAGCAGTTTCCCTTGGCGCAGAGATGGAACCTTCTCTGCATGTCTGTGCTAACTATGGCTTCAAACCTAAATTTCTCTTCTTTCTGCTTCTTGGGAGTTTTTGTCTTGACTCTTTCCTGGATCCAGCTCTAATTCTGTCTTCTGTGTGCTTTAGCTAAACTCAGATAGCTGGAAAAATGTGTTACTGCAAAGATAAAATGGGATATCATCCACTTGCTGCTGGTGCTCCAGCTTAGATCATCAGTTTTTCCAGTACTTCCTGGATTTAAAGCAGATAAGACAATGTATAGACATTTTCTGTGGAGTGCATCAGTAACTGCAGGTGAAGAAGAGTTCGGGTGTTTGGGATTTCTAAGCTGTTTATGGCAACAATACATGTTTTGCCAGCTGTGGCTTTGCTTCTTATATTATGGGAGGCAGAGGGAAGCCATTCTTTGGGGGTCATGATAACGGTTTTTAAACAGTAAGGTTTTTCTTGTTCCCAATTTTCATGTCACTAGTCATTCAAACTGTTTTTATTAATGTGAACAGTGTTGTCCTTAAATGCATATGATGGCAGTCCCTCATGTGGTGCTTCTCAACTAGTATAAATCACTGTAATTCCTTTGATTTATGTGAACTGGAATAATCCCGTTTAGTTGAAGATCTGGCCCAGAGTACAGGAAGCATACGTGTTAGTCAGGGAAGGTTGTAGCAGTTTCTAATTCTTCTACTTACTGCTTTTATGCAGATGTGGAGTGTTTCTTGAAGTGGGCATGGTCCAAATAAGGTATGTAATTTTCCATTTGTAGTGTCAATATCTTGGTAAGTGAAGCAACATTCTTGGTTTAGGAATTGTTTCATTATTGCATCACAGGAAATGAAGACCCTATTTGGGTCTGGACTTTGAAGCAATACTGAAATTTTAAGAGACAGAAATATTTCTTTAAGGATGAACTGATTGTATGTGCAAATTCTTATGCAACTAAAATTATTAGCTACTTCAGAATTTATATTTTATTGAAATTAATGAGACTGTTTATATTCATGTAAGGCAGATGAATCCAGGTACTTACTACATGTAAAATGGAGTAAAAAAAGGTTTTTTTAGTATTTTGTAGCTTGAAAGAGCAATGTGAAATGCAATTTGTCTCAAATAAAAAAATGATGATGCCTTTCATTAAGGACAGAGCTTTTACAAGGGTCTTTCAACTGAGGATCTCACCACTCTGCTTGAAACACAGAATTAGGGCTCAACACTGAAGCATTTATCAAATGAACAGTCTGAAGGAGAAGAAGAGTGCTCTGAGGATTTGTCAGCTGTGGGATTGGGCTCTTGCACCTCACCCTGAGAGGTAAGACAGCTTTACTTTCTATAATTTACAGAATGAGCAAGCAAGAAGTGTGACTTGCCTAAAGTTACACCACAAGTCTGTGGCAAAGCTGTGGAATAAAACACCCTAGCAGACATGTACGTAAGCTGCAATTTCATCTTTCTCTTGTGATTCTAAGTTGGGAAGAACAACAACTGTTTTGAAATTCAAACCAGGAAGATAATCATGTCTTTCCATGTGATTTGTTGGTTATCCTGGCTAGTTATCTTGACTGAAATGAGGAAACACATTCCAAAATCTAGTGAGTGGGTGGGAGGATTTGAGGTATGGGAGTTGGGGCTAGAAAAAAGTTTACCCTATGAATTTTCTGATCTGAAGACCAATTGGCTAAATTGATGTTAAGCTGATAAATTTTCATATGACCACCTTCCTTTTTTCTCTTGTCAGAATGATTCAACAAGAAAAAGATAAAATATGTCTTGGATATATATATATATAAAAGACATATATTTTATTAAAGCCCTGCTCTGTCTTCTGTATATCTGTTTCTAGTCATTTTACTTCTCTCCGTCCCTCAATCTGGATCACATGTTTAAAATGCAATACGCAAACCTGCCACAAGCATACTTGGAGAACCTGACAAAAGTGCAGTTTGGCACACAGATAACATCCAGTGGCAGTGCTCAGTCTCACCATTTCATCACAGACAGGTGATACTACAAGTGCAAGAACATTCAGGTTCACAAATGATAGATTTTAAAAGGCAAACCAAATTTCAGTAATTCACTGTGCATTACAGCATCTGTGCCATAAATAGGTGTACTCTCTTAGTTTCTTGTCTGACTTATTTTTAAATTTATGGTGAAGCATATAAAAGTACATAAAATTAATGTATGCTTCCACTTAAAAGATAAAAGCTAGTTCCTGCCAGCGTAATAATGTACATAATTGGTTCTTTACAGCTAGAAACCAGATACTTTTTCATTCAGGCATTCATACCATGGCAGTCTAATTTATGGAACTGTCGGGGGGGGGTGGGGGGAGGGAGCTTTTCAGAGAGGGAGGGAAAAGGAGAAAAAAACCCCAAACATTTCTTACATTGTTACCTGACTTGGGATATACACTTATGATTATGTAAAATCTGCATCTGGGTGTCTGCTCTTTCTTGCAGAGTATTCTGTGTTCACTGAGTGGGAGGGTCACACTGTGTGGGACTAATAAGGACAGAGCTGCATCCCCCTCTAACATTCTTTGGAGACTCACTCCAGCAACTCCTCGGCACCACAGCAGTGCTGTACGGGCATTTTCAGTGCTTCTGGGGGACAGACTAATAAAAAAATTAAAGGTAAGCCACTCATTACTTGTAGTCAATTATCTAAACATCATATATATGCACACTCACACGCACTAAACTATTCCTGGCTTGTTTTGTGGTATTTTTGTTCATGAGGTTTTGATTTCCAAAATTGCCATTTAAGTTTATCAAGGTTAATATTACCTATGTCCATATAAACATGATGTATACCGTAAGTTTGTAATGTACTGCAATCAGCCTGTGCTATAGTATTCTGCTCGTGATGGTGTAAATACATTATACATGCTAGTAGGTGACTATATGCATATGCTAAGATATGCTAATAAAAACAGCCCTACTAAATGAGCAGTAATTTACAAAACTGATTAAACTGTTGCGAGTTGCCACAATGCTGATTTTGCATATATTTACATTTAAAAACCTACCTCTTAGCGTGCGTGTCCTTGCAATTAGCCGGCGTGCGGGGTGGCCGCCTGCAGTTGGCGGGAGCGCGCTGGTGAGTGAGCAGCGGCACGGGCGGCAGTGCCCTGCGGGGAGAGGGCAGCGCTCTCGGGCACAGCCGGGGATGCCGCGGGCCAGCTCGCGGCCGCATGGGGCCAGCTCGCCGCCCCGGCCCGCCGCGGCCCCTCACCTGCCGGCCCGGCGCAGGTGCCGCCGCAGCGCCCCGCGGCACCGGGGCCGCCCCGCTCGCAGGCGCCGCCGGCCCGGGCGGGCTGCTGGCCCCGCTCCGCCCCGGGGCTGCGGAGGAAGCGGCGGCGGGCTCCTGCCCCTCGCTTGCTGCCCGGGCTCCCCTGGCTCCCGGCGCAGCAAGCAGGGGCCGGGGAGACGGGAGGGTCGCGGTGCCGGGAGCTCGGAGCGGGGCCGGGGCGAGGCGCGGAGCTGAGGGCCCGAGAGCGGGCTCGGGCGGCGGGGCGGGGGCGCTGCCCGGTGCCCGCCCAGCCGCGCCGGAGAGCTGCCCGCTCGCTTCCCGCCCGGAGTGGTGAGCCCTCCCTCCGGCAGACGCGGCTCGATCCAAGAGAAACGAAGCTGCCGGCGCTGCCGAGTTAGAGTCTTTGCTGCCCAGGGCTCGGGTCGCTCCACAGGCGCCCCGTGGGCTTCGGCGCGCAGGTTGTGCGAGGAGCGGAGCCTCGTGGAGCAGCCGGCGGCAGAGGAGCCAAGCCCGGAGGTGCGGCGGCAGCGAGGGGGTGGCGGTGTTGGTGATCAGAGCCCTTGGGAAAGCCAGACCTCTGGGGCGGCAGCTCTACTGAATTCCCGATGCCTGCTTGTAAAGCAGGTGCGGGAAATTAAATGATAATGTATTTGAACATGTATTCGCTTTGCCGCTGGTGGGAATGCCAGAAAAGTTAATCATTATGTGGTTGCTGTCACTCCATGACAGAATAGCTCTGATGATGAATAAGGTGCCTTGCGAAAATAATTATAAAAATTGCATCTTAGGTGTGTGATTTGCTTTTCTTAGGAAAAATGTGATTAGAAAAATATTAGATGTTTTCTGTGTTTCATTAAATTCATGTGTATTTATACATGGCAGTTGGCTTAGAAGAAAGCTTTTATCCTCTAATGACAGTACCAGCTTATGTTGTTGAAGCTAGACTGTCCTTTTGTGAGATTTAAAGTAGAAACTCAAGATAGGCTGCTCCAGGCACTTTGCAAGGTGGAGAATTACCGTATTTTGGATTCTTTTGTGGTTAAACTCAAACAATTGCATGTTGCCTTTGCTCAATTTGAAGACTACTTCAGCAGTCACTGGAAATGTTGTGACATCAGACAGTTTAGCTAATATATTGAAAAGTGAAAAATAATTTGGGGAGAAATAGAAAAGAAAATTAGTAGTTCCTAACAAAATGAAAATTCAGTGCCTTAATAATTAATATTTCTGAGTTAGTACTTCTAAGATGTTTCTTCTGAGTTTATTAATAAAGAACTAAAACCAAGTATATTTATAATTTATTTCTAGACTGACAGAAGTCTCTTTTTTGTAGCTCCTTAAACAGATAAATTATACACTTTCATGTAACTAGCGACTTCCTCTTCACAGTTACAGAGTTCTTGTTTGCAGTTTTCTGACAGAGTGAGGTGAGAAGAATAAGATGAGATTGTTCTAAATATGCTTATTTTTTGTTTCAGATTTGTAGCTGTTTGTTCCCATGTGTCCAGGGGGAGATGAAGTACACTGGATCCTGCATAGTTTGGCTTTGTATGGCAGTCATCCTCCTTCCTGTTTCTGCTTCTGTGGCTGTCAGTGACCAGACAGGTACTTCCACTTTTCTTGTCCATCACAGACCAAAGGCATAAATCTCAGTACTGAAAAATTTTTAGCAAATAACAACAGTACATTGAAAATAAAAAATATGAACAGATAAAATTATACAAGATTATTTTAAATCACTTTTCTGAAACATCCTAAATTTGAAGCAGTTCCAAAGCAACCTTTCTGCTTCCTGTGCTTGGGAGATTCATGTTTGAAGGTAGCTGTAGTTCCTAGAAGTCTTGTTCTGTACTTTTCCTAATGTAGCAAACAAGATTATAAATCAGAGCTTGCAAAACTTCTGTGAAAAAAATCATGTGGCTTTATCAGAGCAGACTAGTTATCACATTGACCTAAACTAATGTTCATGTTAACCACACCTATACTTAGTCTAACCCCTAGACTGGGTTGTACGTTTCATACAGGCATAATTAAAAAAAACCCTTCTTCCTAAGACGATGGGGGAAAGGAATATAGTGATACTGTTTAACTTAAAAGCTGTTATCCATCTTCTGCAAACTTTCTTATATTTCTGGTTTTTTCTTTCTTTTACTTTCCATGTTATGTAGTGTTCTCTCTTAAACTCTACATTAACTCTCCAGAATGTGATAAATTCTGTCTTAAAGACACAACACGCTTGTCAAATAAGGAACATCAGTTTTCTAGAACTGTTCAGCCTCATCATGTACTTCAACTTACTATAATTTTCCTGCAATTATTAACAAGGGGAACATGCTTATTGCTGTTTAAATTGAGTTGGGTCTTTTTCTCAAAAATGAAATTAATTCTTAATAATGCTTTTCCTTTCCAGAAATCTTATGAAAGATAATAGAAACTAAACATACACAAAAACTTTGCATCTCAATAACACATTTGAAACTCAGGCCCAAGAAATTAAAAAAGTCCATGACTAGGATAATAATCCTTTTACTACTCTTGGAAACCACAGGTAGTAATAATGAATAAATAATAAATGTAATGTGTGGGCTCTGAGGTAATAATAATGCATTGTGAAGAGTCTGAATTTAAGTCAAAGTCTTTTTTCCCCTTATATTTTTAGGGCAGTGAGGCTAAGTGCTCTACTGATTAATTATTCTTAACCCCTCTGAGAGGGCAAGCCCCTACATCATAGCTGTGAAATCATTCTGTCAGAAAGAAGCAAAATAGGTTTTATTCTCTGTCATTGCCCGGTGGTGGGTTGCAGAAGGAAAGTTTTTAAAATGCTGAAATGGTGTGAGAGCAGAAGGTTCCCTAACTATAAGTTGAAAAATGTTAAAACACAATTTCAGGAAGCATTGTCTCTTTTTCTTTTTTTTTTTTCTTTTTTTTTTTTTTTTTTTTTCCCTAATGAAATGATGCCTTAGTAAAAGTTGGGCCAGCCACAGAAGAGGTAGCAGATACACGTTTTGTTGGCAGTTCAGTGTATCTCAGCTGTGCATTAGATTCTGTTAGAAGTTTGTGGCTAAGCAGCCAGCAGTGAAGTTGCAGTTTTCCTTAAACTGATTGCCACAGATGGGTCGAATATGGGTCCAATCGAACTGCTAGGAAGAAGAGGAGAGATTGAACCTCTCCTGTGAGTATCTGACGGTGTGCAGTTCTTTGGTTTGTGGTGGTACAGACAGATGGTGAGGAATAACAAGTAGAGAAGTTCCAGCTTGAGCAACTCTGCCAACAGCAGGTGTGTGAGTTAAGCCCAGAGTTAATAACAGTTGATAACAGGAAAGAAATTCTACTCGAGTTTGTAGGGATGGTTACCATCCAAAAAAGAAATAAAAGTTATGGGCCAGGAAGCAGGAGTTTGGAAATAATGAACTCAGTAACACAGCAGCAGTAAAAGTAGTATAGATCTTTCTGCCGGCGTTTTGTTAATCTGCCCTATTCAGCTGAGCCAAGTACTCCGTGTTGCAAAGCTGTCTTGTTCCAGTTTTATAATTTGTTTGCAGGTGAATCTGTTACAAATTGGATATGTGCTTACTTCAAGAAGAGAGTAATAGCTAAAGGTTTTTTTGGTTTTGTGTCTCCATTCAGTCACTCTTTCTTGGGCCTTTATTCTCTGCTATGTACCAATCCTGTTTGAATCAGCATCTGTCCTTCAATATCTGCCTAGACTATCTTTTTGCATTTGTTCCTTCAACAACATATGCATAGCATTTATTTCTCACTCTGCTAATATGAGAGGTTTTCCAACAAAGCACATTTAGATGGGATCTGGGATGTATTTGATGATGGGATCTGAAATGTCTCACCTGATCTACTTGAATCTAAAGGAATGGCTTCAAATACATGGAAAAGTGTAAATTAGAGTAAATTTGAGAGTGGTGAGGGAAAGAAGTGTGTTTAGGGAAGGACTAACTTGTGTGCATATGAAGGGGAGAGCTTTCTGAGCAGGCATACTGAATATACTTTGTGACTTATTCGTTGGGTCAGTATTGTAATGAGTAAAAAAAGAGGCTGAGAGAGTATGCTGGATCTTATCAGAGAAGTCCTCCTTCATCTCTGCCTGTGCCAGTAACCATTAGATTCGCATCAAGGGTTTATTTCAGTTCTCACTTGTCCAGAGGTTTTGATATGCTGAGCGTTCGTTAGAAGGAAGCACTCACTTCTCATGACGGAATATAGCAAATCTGAGGGGAGAGGGTTCAGGAGTTTTCCACAGGCATATTTTTGATCTGACTTCAAGAATATTTTCTTCATGTTGTCAACTTATTATTACTGGGAATGTTTGGCGTTTGAGTGTAGACATGAGCTCTTTCTGTAGTGACGCACGAAATTCTAATTTGATCATTCCTGAATGCTTTTTGTCAAGAATATTAATACTTTGTCTCATTCCCATATCAATGCTTCTTTTTCAACTTTCTTTTACAATTACTGGTTTTTTAAGTCACTTGCTAATCCATGAAAAATGTAATATAAACAAAGTCCTGGGACTGTCAGGCATGGTGAATTGCCATTGCCTTTTGACATGGAATGTGTTGTGAAAAGTATTGGCTATGGATCATAACTTTAGATAGGCACTTTAATCCAAATACAGTGAGTGGTTTCAAGTATGCAAATCAGTTCAGCTTTTTGGTTTTGATGTTTTAGTACAGCTAGATACTTTTTAAAATCAAGATAATGAGTCTACAGTAACTCTAATATATAATGTATTCATATTCCTGATATTCTCATCCAACCTGGCCTTGAATGTTTCCAGGGATGAGGCATCTACCACGTCTCTGGGCAACCTCTTCCAGTGTTTCACCACCATCATTGTCAAGTCTAATCTAAATCTAACCTCTTTTAGTTCAAAACCATTACCCCCTGTCCTGTCACAACAGGTCCTGATAAAAAGTTTGTCCCCATCTTATAGGCCTGCTGGCTGGAGGGCTGGAGTAAGGTCTCTGCGGAGCCTTCTCTCCTCCAGGCTGAGCAGCACCAACTCTCAGGAGAGATGCTCCAGCTCTCTGAGCACTTTTGTGGCCTGCCTTTGCACCTGCTCCAGCAGATCCATGTCTTTCTTGTGTTGGGGCCCTGGAGCTGGATGCAGTACTCCAGGTGGGGGAGGTCT
>NW_028147397.1:0-24999 GCF_008360975.1 Lichenostomus cassidix | reverse complement strand
CCCCAGCCTGTCCCCAGCCTGTCCCCACCCTGGCCCCAGAGTGGCCCCAGGCTCTCTCCACCCGGCCCCCACAATGTGCCACCAACATGTGGGTGCTAGATGTCACCTCACTTCCTTCCCCTTTGGCTGAAGAGCCACAACCCAGGGAAAAAGTGGCCACAGCAGTGTGTGACAGCCAGCCCAGATGGCCAGGGACACCGGGATGGCCGGGACAGTGGCGCTACTCCTGTGGGGTGAGTGAGGCAGAGAGCGGTGGGGAGGGGACACAGGGGGGCTGCGAGGTCCCCTGAGATCTCCAGTGCCATCAGAGCCAGTCCATAGGGGTGGACACTGGTGTGAGTGGGGAAGTGGGGTGGCTGTGGTGACATGAACAGGGGGACACAGGGATACAGGGACAAGGGGAAAAGCACTGTGGAGATGGGCAATGGGGACACCTGTTGTGGGGCTGACAGGGGTAACATGTGTCAGTACAGGGTAGCCGTGGTGTCCTCATGGCCAGGGTGTCCACAGTGTCCCCACGTCCTGCCTCAGCCATGGGTGGCAGCAGTGTCCCCATCCCTGAGGTGTCCGTGCCACACGGATGTGGTGTGTGGGCAGCTGTGACACTGACATGTCCCCTGGCTTCTCAACAGTTGTTGAGGACTATCCCTGAGCACTTTCCCATCAGAACTGGTGTCTCTACAGGGACAGTTTTGGGTCAGCCCCCACATCACCTCCCCCTGCTGCCACTGTCCCTGTGCTGCCACGCCCACCCAGCCCTATCCCTTCTCCCTTCCAGCCCAGACCCTCGGCCTCGCTGGTGAGTCCTCAGGGGATGCCATGTCCCCATCCTGCTGTCCCCAGCCCTGTGCTGGCCCTAGCAGGCTGGTGTCGCCTGGTGTCCCTACAGGCACCCAGACCACCCAGCTCCTCGTGCAGCCCCCCTGGATGCCAGCAGCGCTGTGGGACCGAGTGACACTGACCTGCCAGGGCTCAGGGACCTCTGGTGCCACCACCTGGTACAAGGATGGGTGGCTCTGGTGGAAGGAGGGAGATGACCACTTCGTTGTCACTGAGATTGGCACCTACCAGTGTCACAGACCCGACACTGGGCTCAGCCACAGTGTGAGCGTCCTAAATGGTGAGGGGCAATGGGGATGGGTGCCCTCTGCGAGGCTCTGGGTGTGCTTCACTCCCTGGGTGGCCTTGCACCCCTCAGTGTCCCCCGGAGTCTCCCAGTGTGACAGGGCCTCCCTGTCCCACAGATCGTCTGCTGCTTCAGGTTCCGGCACGGGCGCTTTTGGAGGGGGACACAGTGACACTGCGCTGCCGAGTCAGACAGGACAGATCTGTCAGCAGGCTGCGATTTTACCATGAGGGGGAGGATCTGGGGTGGCCCCTCAATGGGACCGAGCTGTCCCTGTCCCCCCTGCAGCTGCACCACGCTGGCCGCTACCACTGCGGGGGCTGGGTGAAATCTACACTGCCACAGTGGAGGGAGTCAGAGCCGGTGACAGTGACAGTGCATGGTGAGTGTGGTAATGGGGACAGGAAACCCTGACATCCTCCAAGGGTTACCCCATCACTGCCTTGGTCCCTCATCCCTTGCTGCATCCCTTCCTGGGTCACCCACAAATTCCCAGGTCCCTCTCCAGGTCCCTCCATCCCTCCCTGTGTCCAATTCTGCCTCATGGGTGTCACCTCCACCTCCCTCCTGTCCCTCCCCCTGTTCCCCACTCCTCCTATGTCTCCCATCACATCCATGTGCTGTCGCAGGGGTCGCTCTCTCAAGGATGTCCCTGTTGGCACCGTCTCCCGGGGGACAATTGCACTGGGTGACTGCCTGGTGCTGAGCTGCGCGGTGGCTGTGGGGACAGGTCCCCTGTCCTTCTCCTGGCACTGGGAGGGCTCAGGGGCACCACTGGGCACTGGCCCCTGCCTGGAGCTGAGCAAGGTCAGGGATGAGAACAGTGGCCACTACCAATGGCAGAACAGCAAGGGGAACAGCGTGGCCAAGAGTCCCCCAAATGAATGTCACCATAATGGGGGAGAGGGACCCTCTGGTTGGGAGTGGCCCTCCCACAGCATCCCCATCACACCCATCCCATACTCATCCCCCCCCATTCCCCTCCCCCCACACCGGGTTCCAGCCCCTCCCCCAGCCTCAGCACCGTCTCTGTCCCCGCAGTGCCCGTGGCCAATGCCACCATCACTCCTGGCCCCCTGGCACTCCAGGTGCACACAGGTGACCCCGTGACCCTGCGCTGCTCGGTGCAGGTGGGCTCAGCACCTGTCACCTTCACCTGGCTGCGCGACAGGAGGGAGGTGGCCCAGGGTCCCTTCCTGGATCTTGGGGACATTGATGTGGGACATTCTGGCACCTACCAGTGTGTGGCCACCAACCAGCTGGATGAGCACCACGTGTTCCGGGCACTCAGCCCAGAGCTGGCCCTGGAGGTGATACCACAGGGATCCAGCAGCACAGGTGAGGTCACACATGGTCACTGTGGGGGTGCAGGGCACCTGGACCATGGGTGACCCTGGTTTGTCCCCCTCTGCCCCTGGCAGTGTCACAGAGGGAACAGAGCACAGGAGGGGTCACCTGAAGTCACCTGGGAGTTCGAGACCCCTTGGGTGACAGGTTACCCCAATCTGTCCCACTCTGTCCCCAGGAGTGACTGCAGGGGTCGTTGTGTCTCTGTTGTTCCTGGTCCTGCTTATCAGTGTCATCATGGCCTGGCATCGGTGGCACCACATGGGTGGGTGACAATGGGGGGACAGGGCTTGTGGGGAGTGGTGGGAAGCCCCCCAGAGTGGGGAGGACTATAAGGCATCACCCACAGCCCTGACGTGAGAGGCCCTGAACCCCCAGTGATGTTTCTTGGGCTCCTGTGGAGTTTGGGGAAGTGGTGGCAGGTCATGCAGGCATGTTGGGGGTTCTTTTTGGGATCCTGGGGGAGTTTGGAGGTTCCTCCTCCCTGCCGGGCTTGGGGTTCTGGGGGCTCAGTGAGTTGGGGGCACTGGGGTGGTTGAGAGTTCCTGGGAGGCTGCAGGGATGCCCAGGTGTCTTGGAGGGATCTGTGGGTCCAGTGGGGTGTCAGGATTCCCGTGCAGGGTCAGGGCCCCAGGACTCCGCAGTCACCCCCACCTCTTTCCTTTGCAGCTGCCAGGAAGCACCAGGACAGGTGAGTGGGGGGCTCCAGCCACGACCCCCCTTTCATCCAAACCCCCAGGACCTTCCATCCCCTCCCACACACTCCCTTATCCCCACAGGCCCCCCCCGGAGCCCAAAGCCCCCCCGGTGCAGAACCTTCAGGTGACCTACACAGAGCTGATGGGCCCGAATGGGCAACCGTGGGAACCCAGTGACATCTACGAAATTCTACAACCGAAGTTGTGACACTCTGGGAAGTGGGGGGGCACTGGGGACACTGGGGTTCCTCCTCCATAGGTTCTGTGGTTGCCCATCCTGTTTGTGAGGTGGTCACGAGTCAGGGGAGGCTGCAGAGAGCACCAAGTGCTCTCCATTCCCCACCCCAAGGGGTTCCCCCATCCCCCTTCCAGTACCACCAGGCGCTCCCCACTCCCCCTTCCAGTGCTCCCAGTATCCCTAGGGGCTCCTTACTCCTCTTCCCAGTACTTCCCCATTGCTCCGAGAAAATCCAGGGGCTCCCCATTCCCCCTCTCACTACCTCCACGATCCCAGTGGCTCCCCATTCCTCGTGCAACTGCCAGGGAGACACAGGACCTCTGTTATTGAGAGCAAAATGCAGCTTTTTGGTTAAACTGGCAGAAATTGTGTTTCTTTTTTCAGCTCTCTTGGGCTTTAGCAATGGGATTCTCCAATTTCGGGTTGTCAATAAAAACCAGGGGCTGCTGCCCCTCTGTCTTGGTTTGAAAGACAGGTGTCTGCTGAGATAGGTGGAACCCTCCCTTAGAATAGATAATGTGACCCCCCCCTTTCCTCTGAATTATTATAACTTTGGAATCAAGGGTTTTTGGGTAAAAACATATAAAAAGAAATAAAAGTTCTTTACTAGTATCTATAATGAAGTAAACAAGCAACAACAAGAATAGCAACAACAAACAAAAACTAGAAACCCTGTGACAGAGGTCCCTGGGCTGCCGAGCACTTTCCCATTTGGTGTAGTCACGGTCACAACCAGCAGGGGCGCTGTTGAGCTCTGGCCAGGCAGGGCAGGTGCAATGACTACCAAGCAGCTGCAGGTGGCGCTGTGGAACAGGGTCAGGTTGGTCTCACGCAGTTGGTAACGGCAGCTGGGCTGGGCAGTCAGGCAGCGTGCTGCAGAGAGCAGCAGAGAGCAGCAGAGAGCTCGGAGCGGCAAGCTGCAGCGGCAGGAATGGCTCACCCGGGCTGGCCAGCAAAGGTGGCAGAAACTCTACGGTTGTGACACATGCCACGGTGCGTTCCAGCAGGCGGGGGAAAGGGTAGCGACACTCGGGCTCCTCCGAAGTTACAGTAAAAGTGCAGCTGGGGAGGTGTGCACTGCCGGTGGGTAAAAAGGGTTGGAATCCCGCACCTTTCCCCGAGTGCAAGCTCACCCAGCCAGGAAGAGAGGGTAGTGCAGAGCTGGACATCTCCTGGTCACAGCCAAAGGAAAGCAGCTGATTTAGGGTAAAATAGAAATTACTAATGTAAAAGAGCTAGAAGCTAGATAATAGTAATAATAATATTTTTAAACTGATTTAGAGAGCCAGAGATTGTATAATGATTTACTAAGATATGCCAGCTGCGATCCATTTATTATTTTCTTAATGACTTTGTGCCTACCTGGTACCGGGAAGGAAGAAGAGAGGAGAGCCAAGTAATTGAGAGAAACCACCAAGTGTAACCGAGCATCCCGCCCTTGGAGCCCAGGACCGGTACGAGTTGGTTCTCAGGCTTGGACTAGGACCAAGGACCAAGGGAGCATGCGCACCTGTCATAATTAATCTTCGGGACCCTCGCCCACAATTAATTTGAAGACACTGCGCTTGTGTGAGCATATTTAAATGAACTTTGAACTCATTATAATACGAAGTGGGGATAGGTAATGAATATGTATAGGGGCTTTGTCTAACTTTATGCATATGTAATCTGTAACCTAATATAAACTTAGTGAAGTGCCGCTGAGGGTGTGCATGTCTTTGGAGGGGCTACCCCCATGCACCCCAGCTGGAATAAACACATACCTACTTCATAACTGTCTGAGTTGTGGAGTTAATTCCGTGCTTCATTTGGTACCCTAGATGGGACAGGATTTGCCTGGCTGCAGGATCGACTGAGGGGCTGACATCCTAGGCGTGCCCCGGGAGTTTCCTGGAGGGCCTCCGCTCCTTGGCCGCTCACTGCAGGGGCAAACAACGACCACCTGCTACAGCGGAGAAACGGTATGTGTTTTGGGTATAGAGAAGCCTGTAAGGCGTATACGCGTGGCTAGGGCTGCTGGTAAGACACAGAGAGACGTCCTGTGCGCAGCGTTGTCCCTGAGTGGTGAGCTTGCAAGCGACTGGTTAGGGCTGGCTAAGGGAGACTGGCAAAGTAATTTGTCGTCCTTAGCTGGCAAGGGGGGGATTCGCTGGCAAGGGGGGGCCGCGATAGAGCGGCCGCGAGCGATCCTGGTGGTGGGTTGAGTGGATCCCTAAGGAAACTAGTTTGAAAGAGAACTAGTTTGAAGTATTGTTAACACCGGTGTTGTGTATGTGTGTGGGTGCAGATTAGTCTGCACGAGCAAATGAGAAGTTGATTGATTAAGTTTGAAGTGTGGTCTAATAGAAGTGAATATTTGGGTATGGTTGTGAATTATTAGCTTTGGTGTATGAGTGTGGGTTTTTGGAATTTTTGTTGTACTTTGCTGTTGTGGTAGTAGAAGCGCTTTTTGTGTTGTATTACGTGTTTATTGTTGTGTTAGGGTGAGTGAGTGTATGCAGTTGTTTGAAATTGTGGTGGTAATTAAATAAAGAGAAACTTCTTACCGTGGCCAGTTAGAGACATTTTTTTCTCGGTGACTACATCAAAAGAACATAGCTGTGCCACAGTTTGATTAGTGGGTTTGCAAGCTTGTGGACTTAAGAGATACCATCTGTTATTGACCTGTCAGAGAGTAACGGCGCAGGTTGTAAAGAGAAAAAGGTGGTGCATTATAAAAGTTTTGTGTGGACAAAATTACCAATTTCTTTTTTAGCAGTGGAATTGTAGAATATTGAGTTAATTTACTTAGTGAACATAGCACTATACAAAGAGTGGTTGCCTTTATTTCTTTTCCTTTTCTTTCCCCTTCCTCCCTCTCAGTAATTAATCTTGATTTATTTTTCTTCCTCTCTCATACCAGCTTGGCTTTGAGTAAAATAAATGAGATGCTTGTCTGATGCCGAAAATACCTTTCTGTTTTGAGTGTAAAAATAATCACTGTAAGATTTGGGCATGGTGTGAGTGTGCTGTGACAGAGTGGTCAGAAGCAGCTGTTATTGCCTTGGTGTGTGGAAAGAGTCATTTACTTTCTGAAACCTGGTTAGTGCAAGAGACAAAAAAAAAAAAAGAGAAAAAAGCAGAAAAACAAAAAAAAAAAATCCAGTAAGTCAGTGTAAAAAGAGGTTTGCCTAGAAAAGAGATTGAACCAAGAGAAGGGAATAGATAAGATAGGAACTGGGCAAAGCAAAGAAGTTTCTAAAACAACTCCACTTGGCTGTGTTTTAGCACATTGGAAGAAAATTACAGGGTGCAGAAGTATAAAAGATAAAAGAACTCTTATTAAATTTTTAACTTAGTAGTGGCCTTTGTACAAGCTAAATGACAGAATTAGATGGCCTCCACATGGGTTTTTAGAATATAACACACTATTATAATTAATGTTGTTTTTTTTTTTAAAAAGAAGGAAAATAGAACAATCAGCAAAGAAGATGAGGCTGAGGAGGAGTCATTGCACACATGAAAGAAGACTGAAGAAGACCAGAGGACTCCACCCTAGCAGATCCACTGGTTATAAGGAAGCTAGGGGAAAAAGAAAAAGAAATAGAATTTTTGGTGGACACGGGGGCAACATATTTGGTTTTAAATAAAGCTTTAATGCCAGTGGGGGATGATTATATCATGGTTCAAGGGGCAACTGGTCAATCTGAAAAAGCATATTTTTGCAAACCTCTAAAGTATAAACTGGGAAAGCAATGGGGTATTCATAAGTTTTTGTACATGCCCAGATCTCCAAAAGCCCTTTTGGGCAGAGATCTATTGGAACAGTTACAAGCAACCATTTCATTTAAAGATGGGGAAATTACTCTGGAGGTAAATGATCAACAATATGTTGAAATACTAAGTTTAATGCTAACAACCACAGAGGCTGAGGGAGAAATTAGTGAGGAAATTATGAATCAAGTATTCCCTGGGGTATGGGCAACAAACGTACCTGGAAAAATGCACCTCCGATACAAATTAAGTTGGAGGAAGGGAAACAACCAGTCAGGGTTAAACAATACCCCCTTAAGAAAGAAGACAAGGAAGGGATTAGCCCAGTGATTGAAAACTTTTTGCAGCTAGGACTATTGAGAGAGTGCAAATCTGATTTTAACACCCCCATTTTACCAGTCCGCAAACCTGATGGGTCATATCGGGTGGTACAGGATTTAAGGCCAGTAAACAAAATAACTGAAGACCTCTATCCTGTAGTGTCAAATCCCTACACGCTACTAACTGAGCTAACACCTGAACTAACCTGGTTTACTGTTTTAGATTTGAAATTCTTTTGCCTCCCTCTCCACGAGGCCAGCCAGAAAATATTCGCGTTCGAGTGGGAAAATCCCAAAAGAGGACGCAAAACTCAGCTCACTTGGACGGTGTTGCCTCAAGGATTTAAGAACAGTCCCACCTTATTTGGGGATCAACTATCAAAAGACCTGGAATCCTGGGAAGCCCCCTCTGAAGAAGGGAAGCTATTGCAATACGTTGATGACATCTTAATAGCCACCAGACAGAAAAAGCCTGTTTACTCTGGACAGTAAGTTTACTAAATTTCTTGGGGCTCCAAGGGTACAGGGTGTCCAAGAAAAAAGCTCAAGTAGTAAAACCAAAAGTAATTTATTTGGGCTACGAAATCAGTGCTGGGCAGCGAACTTTGGGACAAGACCGGAAAGAGGCCATTTGCCAAACCCCGAAACCCCAAACTGTAAAGGAACTAAGGACTTTCCTGGGGATGACGGGATGGTGCAGGCTTTGGATCCTTAGTTATGGGGTCCTTGTAAAACCTTTGTATGAGCTCATCAAAAAGGAAAGCAGAGATCTTCAGTGGACAAAAGAGGCCACGAGGGCCTTCAAACAACTGAAGAATGCCCTGATGTCAGCTCCAGCTTTGGGACTTCCAGATGTGAGTTAACCATTTTTTCTGTTTTCTCATGAGAAGCAGATTGCCTTGGGAATACTAGCACAAGACCTGGGTCCATATCGACGGGCAGTTGCTTATCTGTCTAAGCAACTAGATGCAGCAGCCAAAGGATGGCCAGGATGCCTCAGGGCTGTAGCAGCAGTCGTGCTAAACATCCAAGAGGCATGCAAGTTCACCTTGGGCCAGAAAATGACTGTGTTAGTGTCCCATACAGTGTCTGCAGTGCTGGAAGTGAAAGGCGGACACTGGCTTTCCCCACAGAGGTTCCTGAAATACCAAGCCATCATGGTGGAGCAGGACAATGTGGAAATAGTGGTCACTAACATTGTCAACCCAGCTTCTTTCCTCAGCGGAAACAACGGGGAGCAGGTGCACCACGACTGCCTGGAAACTATTGAGGCCACATACTCCAGTCGTCCGGATCTGAAGGATACACCTGTGGATGATGCAGAGACCTGGTTTACCGATGGGAGCAGCTACGTCATCAGTGGAAAGCGACATGCAGGGTATGCAGTCACCACCAGCAAAAAGGTAATAGAATCTGGACCCCTACAAATAAACACTTCTGCCCAGAAAGCTGAAATAATTGCTTTGACCCGTGCTTTGGAAATAGCCAAAGGGAAAAAGATAAACATTTATACAGACTCAAAGTATGCATTTGGAGTTGTACATGCACATGGAGCCATTTGGAAGGAAAGAGGACTGTTGAACTCACAAGGAAAAAACATCAAACATGCACAAGAGATAAGCCAGCTGTTGGAAGCAGTCCAGCTACCCGAGAAAGTAGCAATCATGCACATTAAGGCACACCAGAAAGTGAGCTCAGAATTGGAGGAAGGAAATGACCTGGTGGACAGAGAGGCAAAAGAAGCAGCGAAAGGTGAGGGGACAACTGAAAAAGCTCTAATTCCAGATGGCCAAATCTCCCTAGAAGGTAAGCCAACCTATAACAAAGAGGAAGATCAGAATGGGTCATACAATGAAGAGGGTTGGGCTATTACTGAACAGGGGAGGTTAGTCATTCCCTCTCATTTAGCATGGGCACTAGTAAGAACAGAACACCAAAAGACACATTGGGGAATAGACGCCCTACACAATTATTTAATTGAAAAAAATTATTGCCAGAAATTTATATGCTACCATCGCACAAGTAACCCGACAGTGTGACCTTTGCCTCCAGACTAGCCCTAAAAATATCCCCAAACCAAAATTGGGCCAAATTGGGAAAGGGAATGGGCCTGGACAGCAGTGGCAAATTGATTTTTCGGAACTCCCAAGAAAAGGCGGGTATTGATATTTGTTGGTATTAACAGATACCTTTTCAGGATGGCCAGAAGCCTTTCCCACTAGAACTGTCAAAGCTCGGGAGGTAATCAAGGTATTGTTACAAGAAATAATACCATGCTTTTGTGTTCCAGCCACAATGTCCTCAGATAAAGGACCACGTTTCATTTTAAAGGTGGTACAACAAGTTAGCCATCATTTGAGCATAGAGTGGGAGCTTCACACCCCATATGTTAGGAATCATTCTAATTTTTGTGTTTGTAATTTTGTGAAGATCATTGGGTGTGACTTTTTGTATTTGGCACCAGTTGTATCTCATCAGTTGATAAAATCCAATTACACAATGTATCATGACTTATCAGCAACACCTATTGGGATGAACCTTACACTGGTAAGACAATTGGTAGAACACCAAGACTTAACATCCTGAAAGAAATTCAAAAAAGTGGAAGGAAAATTTTAATAACCATTCACCATGATACAGAGGAAATAAGCAGTCTTGCAAAGAGCAAGACAGGATGCGGATCACCACTGGTGGGATGTGCTTTTTGGATGGTCACCTACTGCAACTGGTATCCTTAATACATTATGTCACCCCATAATTGTTTTACTAATTTTGGTAGGTGTTAGTCTTGTGTTATCTGTTTTGCTATTTGTTTGGAATTGTAGGATGTTAAAGAGGCTATCTATTTTAACTACCTTATCAAATGTACATGGTAAGGCATTGAGAGATACTTATCGCAGAAGCTTGCTAGAAGAAGATGCCATTTACTAGTAGAAGAATTTACTAACCTTATAGAAAAGGGGGGACTGATTTAGGGTAAAATAGAAATTACTAATGTAAAAGAGCTAGAAGCTAGATAATAGTAATAATAATATTTTTAAACTGATTTAGAGAGCCAGAGATTGTATAATGATTTACTAAGATATGCCAGCTGCGATCCATTTATTATTTTCTTAATGAATTTGTGCCTACCTGGTACCGGGAAGGAAGAAGAGAGGAGAGCCAAGTAATTGAGAGAAACCACCAAGTGTAACCAAGCATCCCGCCCTTGGAGCCCAGGACTGGTACGAGTCGGTTCTCAGGCTTGGACTAGGACCAAGGACCAAGGGAGCATGCGCACCTGTCATAATTAGTCATCGGGACCCTCACCCACAATTAATTTGAAGACACTGCGCTTGTGTGAGCATATTTAAATGAACTTTGAACTCATTATAATACGAAGCGGGGATAGGTAATGAATATGTATAGGGGCTTTGTCTAACTTTATGCATATGTAATCTGTAACCTAATATAAACTTAGTGAAGTGCTGCTGAGGGTGTGCATGTCTTTGGAGGGGCTACCCCCATGCACCCCAGCTGGAATAAACACATACCTACTTCATAACTGTCTGAGTTGTGGAGTCAATTCCGTGCTTCACAGCAGCTTCCCTCTATCCCCTTCAGCGCTCAGCGAGGAACTGAAGTCTCCAGTGGTCAGATGCCTCCTCTCCTCACCACACCCAGCCTCACCAGCCACTACTCAACTACACAACTATGAAAGGAGTTAATGGTCCTTGAGTACCTGGCCATTGGTTTCCTAGTAACAGGGATGGAGAAAATTCTACACCATAACAGCCCATCCCCCCACCGCCCCCCTCCTGCCACCTTCAACACCCTCCCCCTTTGTAGAGGCACAAAAGGCAAAGATCCCAAAGGGCTGAGAGAACAACTTCCTGCAAACAGCAATGACAGAAGAAAACCAACAGCAACAGCAACAAAATTCAGAATCAGAAGGGACAGAAAAGGAATGATTTCCAGGGAAAGGCCCAACAAGGAGCAAACGCCAGATGTTGCCCCCAGCACATTTCCTCCACCAGGGGGAACCTGGCAGGGCCCTGGACCTTCATTGCTTTGATGGCCAAAGCAGCCTTCAGGAGGCTCTGCATTCTCTTCTCCTCTGTCTCCAAACCCTTCTCTGCAGTGTTCCCCCACACTGTGATGTCACCAAGGCACTGTGGGTTTTCCAGAGCCTCCCCATTTTCCAGGGCAGTTGGGATCAATCTGTGGCAGTTGAATTCCCTCTGTCTCCACTGCATCTTTGCCAAAGCCCAACAATTCCCTTTGGGCTCCCCAAAATCCCCACTCCTGACAGAATCTGTGCCAAGCATTCCCAAGGCCTCAGGGCCACTCCCAAGGGGCTGATTTAGCCATTCCCACTTGGGGTCACTTCAGCTTCCAGCACAGCCCTGCTGGAATCCCCCTGTCACCCCAGGAACGGAGATGGATTCTGCCCCTATGGATCTCAGTGGCATCAGGGAACATTGTGCCCCGGGGTCACCTGAAGCCGTGTGCTCCTGGGGCTCTGCTGTGCCATGCCATGGATCCACACAGTGCAAGGGATCCCAGTTTCCCTTTGTCCCACCTGGCTGCAGCCATGGCCCCTCTAGTCCTGGTCATGGCACTCGTTGCTCATTCCTTGTGAATATGACCTGGACGTCACTTCCCCAGAGGGTGGGAAGTAACATCATCCTTCCTGCTCTGACTGAGGACCTGCCCACGGGTAAATGGAATAGATTTATCCCCGAAAAATGTCCTGCAGTGGTTATTCCACTCAACTCCCATCCCTGTGCAGCCAGGGCACAGCTGGGGTTTCCATCCTACTTCCTCGTGTCCTCTCCGTGGTCCTCGTTATGGGTTTAGGCTTTTTAGTGAATTTCTTCCCGTTATCATCATGGAGATGCTGGCAGGAGGAAGGGCTAATTCCATGATGGACAGCAGCAAGTGAGCACACACACAAGGCGTGGCTGATAGGCCTCACACAACAACAGAATCGTTTGAGGAGCAGAGGGCAATAGGAGGCTCTGCATTTTTTGCTACTGGTGCTCTGTGCCGCTCCGGGAGCAGGAGCTGTCCGCGGTGCTGCCGGGAGCCGTGAGGTCTCGCCCTGGGCTTACTGTGCCAGAGCTCAGCACCGCCATCGAGCTCTGCCTGCCCGCCCTGCCTGTGCCCGCTGCTGGCCAGAGGATCCTGGCCGCCCCTGCTGATTCAGATTTGGGCAGCGTCCAGTGCTGAGACTGGACATGGCCTGTGTGGGTTTGCGAGGGGAGCAGCCACTTCTTTCCCTCTCATCTTTCCCTCTCATGCCAAAGCCAGTTGTTACCACCCAGGGAAGTTCCGAGCTTGCATTAGAACCCCCTGACAGCTACGAGTGAGTTTCTGCAGCCTTTGCCTCCTGAAGCCTCCACAGCTTCCTGATAGCTGTGGTCATAACCATACCACAGGAGAAAAAATAGCACTCAGTGTTAAAAGCTATTTTTATTATGTCGTCTTGTCTGTTCCATTCTGTTCTGTTCTATTTATTTTCTAGCAATGAACTGTTATTCTTTTTTCTACATTTCTCCTGAAAGCCCCGTAAATTCAAAGTTAAAATAATTTGGAGGGAGGGGTCTTCTTTCTATTCCAGGAAGGTTCCTACCATTCTCAGCAGACATTTGTCTTTTAAACCAAGATGATTTCATTTGGGAAAGAGCCGTCCTTCAAGGCTAGATGACCACAGCTGAAAGTGGGATCCTTCTGCCGAAAATTGCAAACATCCAAGGCTTGCTCCCAAATGAAACCTGCCAGGACCAACAGATCTGGCTGCCCTTGAACTCCCAGGGGCCACATCCATGATGTCTCCAAGACAAAGAGGTGGAAGCCTTTCCTTCCTATGGAGAAGAGCCATCCTTCTCAGCCAAGGTTTCCTTGGCCAAAAATGGAATTCCACCTTCCTAAAACTGCAAACGTCTCAGGATTGCTGCCAGACAAAAGCAGCCAGGACTGACAGCTCAGGCCCATCTTGGACTAGCAGGGGAAGAAAGTGAAAGCGTTGGTGGTGGCACAGCCAGACACCCCCATTCCCCACAACATCCTCACCCCACTCCCAGCTCCAGCCCTGCCCGGTGCCCCCTGGTGCCCAAAGCCCCATACTCAGCACTCCCCAAACAGCATCTGATCCCTGCAGCTGCTCCGGAGCCTCTGCCAAGGACCCTGCAGCTGGCGGGTGGCACAGGGGGAGAGGGTGATGGAGGCCAGGAGGGAGGTCCTGAGACGGAGGAGGACCAGGGACCCTGGGGAGGTGCCAGGACAGAGGCTTGGAGGCTCAGAGCCCTGGCACGGATGGCAGCTGCCATCGCTCAGCGAGTGCCGGGGCTGTCGCAGGGTGATGTGTCCTAACCGACTGTGACAGCATGGCTGAAGCCACTGTCACGATGTGTCGGAATCCACTGTTGCCATGACAACGAGCCCAACTGATCCTGGAACTCGAGGGAAGTCCTGGAACCGGTGGGGGGAGGGGCAGGGTTCCCCCAGAGTTGGGAAAGGCAAATCCAAGGGATGGCAGAGATGGAATTGTGGCAGCCAAGAGGAGCCAGAGGCTGAGAGAGGAACAACCCTGCAGGAAGCGAGCGCAGGGAGGAAGGAGGGGAATGAGTGGCTCCAGGTGCCATGTGGAGATTCCCTGCAATCCCGTGGGGATCCCCGGGGAGCAGAGACCTCCATGCAGCCCTGCAGGAGTCCCTGGCTAAGCAGGAGATACCCAAGGGGGCTGTGAGCCCATGGGAAGCCCACATTGGAGCAGTTCCCACAGGTGGAAGGTGTTTTAAAGATGTGTTTCACTTTTCATATTTTCCATTTTCATGGATAATAAACTCAATTAATTTTCCCAACTCAAGTCCCTTTTGCCCATGATGGTGCTCAGGAACTGAGCCCTCCCTGCCCTTTTCCCAACGGTGGAGACGTTTGTTCTCTTCCCAGTGCCCTATGCAGATGAGGAGGGCAGGATGGAGCAGCTTTGGGGACATCTGGAATCCAGCCAGGGTCACCCCCCACAGCACGAGCATGACCACAGGGCAGAGCTAATGCTCGATATTTCAACACTTTTCCATCTTGTCTGGCAGCTGCAGCAAGAAAACATTCTTTCTGGGAGCTTCCAAAGGGCTGCATGCTTGAGCCAGGAAGGAAGAGGGTCCAGGTCAGGTTGTTGAGCAGATCGTTGTTGTCTTTGCAGAGTTTTGCGGCTCTCTCTGTCACTGGGCAACAGGGACAAAATGATCAATTGCTGCATTTCTGGACTGGTTCCCTCACAGCTGCCCCTGCACGGTTGGTTTCCACCCAGCCCTGCTCTGAAAACCATCAAAGCTCCTCACAGAGCCACTGCTTGAGCTCGATTTGGTTTTTGTGCTTCATGCAGGGCTGAGCAAACCACAGCCAGGCCTTTTTCCCCCACACAATTCTCACCTTTGAGCAGCTCTAAAGCTGTGAGAATCAAAGCCAAGGGGGCAGGTGGGAGCCTCAGGTGCTGGCTGCCCCTGGGGCTGGCCAGAGCACGGCTGGCCAATGCCCATCCCTGTGCAGTCGGGCTGTGCCATGGATCAACTCCAATGTTTGCTGGGCAGGCATGCCCAGGATGTGCCATCCCTGCAACAGGGACCCCCCAATGACTGTGTCCAGGGACATCTCCAGAACTGCCATTCCCCATGGTAGGACCCCCCTGGCTGGAATGTGCCCCACCTCTACCTACCTCTACCTGCACTCCCCCAGGATGTGTCACCCCCAGAAGAGGGACGCCCCTAGGACAGGACCCTCCTGGATGTGTCCCCCAAGGACTGAACCTGCCCCCCACCCCCATCTGATTCTCATCATGAACAGCCTCTTCCTTCTGCTGCAGGAAAATGAAAGTGTTGGGGGGCACAGCTGGACACCTCCAGCCCCCACAGCTCCTCTCCACCCCTCCCTGAATCCCCTGTACCCCTTTTCCCCCATCCCTAATGTCCCTCCAAACCGTTACCTGCTCAGGTGCTCCCTGGGATCGTTGAGCCAGGAACTGAGCAGAGGAGAATTGGGGCTGAGGTGCAAAAGTGAGGGAAACAAAGGAAAAAAGGACATACAGAGAAGAAAAAGCCCCAGGGCTGGGTTGGGGGACATAGTCCTGGAGCCAGTAGGACCTCCTTGTGGTACCCCCCGAGGCTATGAGCATCCTGGCAGAGCTGCACCAGACCCTGGGTCACTCCAAAATCAGAGGCACCCAATGAAGCAGCTGTGACCCACTGTCTTGGATTGATGATATGATAATCCTTTATCCCCTATCGTTGGCTTATATGCCCAAGAAAGAAAAAACTATGTAAAAATGTGTAGTCCTATCTCTTTAACTGCACCCAGCCGCAGAAAAAAATGCGAGTTGTTTTGAAAACATTTTCTCCAAGCCTTACTCCGAGAGAAGATTCGTCGCCCGGCAGAGACTGCGTACTAGACGGGGGTCGGAGTGAGCTCTGTTCCCGTTTTTTCCATTTTTCTTCTTTTTCCTCGTTTGGACCCCTTCTCTTCGATCTGCTTTGCCACCCGAAAACCCAGGAGGGCCAGAAGACAGCAGAGCTCTCCAGGGAGCTCCACCCCGCCCCGGGTGGGGGGCGAGGAGGAGAGAGACTGCGTCTGAGAAACAGACTTTTTAATCAAGTTGAATAACTGCCTTTCACCTTATTTTTTTCCCCTTCCCCTGTGCCTTGTAAGGCACTCTGCGTGGTTTTATTAAATAAATAATTTTTTCTTCACTTCCATCTAAGAAGTTCTGTTGTGAGTGGGGGAGAGGGTGTCGGGGCCCTTCGCTCTCAGAGGAGAGAGAGTCTTATCATTAACCCGGGACACCCACTTAGCAAATCCCTGTCCTTGGTACCCCCATTCTCTGGGGACCCCCAACCCTGGGAACACCATTTCATATGTCCCCCGCCCTGAGACCCCCATCCTGGGATTTCCAATGCCTGTGGCCCCAGGACCCCCATTCTAGCAGGGCCCCTCAGTCCCTAGGCACCCCCATCCCTTAGACCCAAGTTCCCCTGGGACTCCCATGCCAGGGACACCCATCCTGAGCTCTCCACCATCCCTGAGCTCCTCACTCCTGGGACTCCCTTGTCCCTCCCACCATGTCCCACCATGTCCCAACATGTCCCCACCCTGTCCCCACCACGAGCAACCAACACGTGGGGATGACAGCTGACCGTGCTTCCTTCCCCTTCAGATGAAGAGCCACAACCCAGGGGACAGGTGGCCCCAGCAGTGTGTGACAGCCAGCTTGGATGGCCAGGGACACCGGGATGGCCGGGAAGTTGGCACTGCTCCTGTGGGGTGAGTGCCCTGGGCACAGGGCTGATGCCCCAGGGATGAGCCTGGTGAGGCAGAGAGCTGTGGGGAGGGGGCACAGGGGGTCTGTGGGGTCCCCTGAGGTTCCCAGCACCAGCAGAGCCACTCCATGGGGTGGATACTGGTGTGACTGGGATCATGGGGTGGCTGTGGGGACAGAGGAACAGAGGGAGAAGGAGAACTGGGATGTGGGGACAGGAACAGTGGGAGAGAGATGTGGGGGCAAGGATAATGGTGAAACGAACCTGGGGCTGGGGCAGCTGTGGATACATGGACAGGGGGACAGGGATGCAGGGACAGGGATAAGGGGACAAGCACTATAAGGATGGGGCCATGGGGACAGTTGCCATTGGAATGGGATCATGGGCACAGGGCCATGGGGATGTGGCTGTGGGGGCAGGGGCTGTGGAGCTGGGTGGAGGTGACCTGTGCCAGCACAGGGTAGCTCTGGTGTGCCGATGCCTGGGGTTGGGACAGTGTCCCCATGTCCTGCCTCAGTCAAAGATGGCTGAGGTGTCCCTGTCCCTATGACCACTGTGCCAAACCCATGTCCCCAGGGACAGTCTGAGGACAGCTGTCCTCAGTACCTGAGTACCCTGTCCCTAGGTGCCACTGTCATGAAAGGGCTGAACCCATTCATCCCCTCTTCCTTCTTCCTTCCAGCCCAGACCCTCGGCATTGCTGGTGAGTCCCCAAGGGATGCCATGTCCCTGCCCTGCTGTCCCCAGCCCCGTGGTGACCCTGGCAGGCTGGTGTCCCCTGTCACTCGCAGGTGCCCAGACCACCCAGCTCCTCGTGGATCCCCCCTGGACACCGGCGGTGCTGTGGGACAGAGTGACACTGACCTGCCAGGGCTCAGGGACCCCCGGTGCCACCACCTGGTACAAGGATGGGCAGCGCTGGGGCAAGAAGGGAGGCAACCACTTCGTTGTCACTGAGAGTGGCACCTACAAGTGTGACAGACCAGGCTCTGGGCTCAGCCCCACCGTGAGCGTCTTAAATGGTGAGGGGGGCTGGGTGTCACCTAGAGGGTCTTGGTGGGCTCCTGTCCACGGGTGGTCTCACACCTCTTGTGTGACAAGATCCCATTCCCTGCACACTGGAGTCATCCCAGTGCATCCCAGGGCACACCACCATATCCCAGTGTAATGGGGCCCCAGAGGTGTCCCCTGGTGCCATGGTGTCCTCCCTTGTGTCCGTGGGAGCCCACAGGGCAATGGACGCTCTCTCCATTGGTCCATGGTGCCATGGGGACTCCTACCCTGGGCCCCCCAGATTCCCCTCAGTGAGACAAGAACCTGCTGTCCTGCAGATTCGCTGGTGCTGCAGGTGCCGGCAAGGACACTGCTGGAGGGGGACACTGTGACACTGCGCTGCCGGAGCTCGAGGAACCACTCGCTCACCAGAGTGCAATTTTACCATGATGAGAAGGCAGTAGGGGGGCCTCTCCATGGGATGAAGCTGTCCCTGTCCCCCCTGCAGCAGCACCACAGCGGTCACTACCACTGTGGTGGTCAAGTGAGCTTCAGGACATCACAGTGGTGGGAGAAGTCAGTGACAGTGACAGTGACAGTGCACGGTGAGCACCCCCACAGCCAACACCCCCATACATCAACACCCCCATGCACTGCACAACCTACCCTGATACCCCAATACCGAAAAACCCAACACTCCTACGGCTTGTGCCCTGTTCACTCCGGGTCACCAACCCTGCTCTCCCATCTCCTTCCCAGAGCTTTTCTCGGTGCCGGTGCTGGAGCTGGAGGGTCCCCCCGAGCCCACCGAGGGGTCCCCCCTGAATCTCAGCTGCCTCAGCACCCCCAGCCCCCTGCCGCCCCGAGCCCCTCTCCTGCACCTCTTCTACCGGGACGGGCAGTTGCTGGGGGGCCCGCAGGGGTCCCCGCAGCTCCTGCTGCCCGCCGTGGGGGTCTCCCACTCGGGCAGTTACAGCTGCGAGGTGCGCTCCGAGGGGGGGGCCGTGCGGAAGAGCAGCGCCCGGCTCCGCGTCACGGTGCGCAGTGAGTGCGGGGATGGGCACGGCAACCCCCACAGCCTCCCCGGGTACCCCAGCCCTTGCCGTGTACCCCCAGCCCTCCCTGATGCCCTGCCTGGGTTGCCCCATCCTTTCTCAGGTACTTCCACCACAGCCCCAGGTCCCCTCATCCCTCCCTGAGTTCACCTACCTCTCTGATGTCCTTCATGATGCCCTGCATCCCCACGTTCCTCCCTGGGGTCCCGCCCATCCCTCTCCAGGTCTCTCCTCCCTGAATTCCCCTTCATTCCCTAGGGAACCTTTCCAAGCTATCCACACATCTCTGGGTCCCCTTCTTCCTCACTGGGGTCTCTACCCCCTTGGACTCTCCCGAGGTCCTTCAGTGTTTCCTGATGTCCCCAGTCTATCCTGGCGTCCCACTGCACCACATTCCCCCTGCAGGGGTCCCTCTCTCGAGGGTGTCCCTGTTGGCAAAGCCCCTCGCGGGGCAGGTGGCACTGGGTGACTGCCTGGTGCTGAGCTGCGCAGTGGCTGCAGTGACAGGTTCTATGTCCTTCTTCTGACACCAGAGGGGCGTGGCCATGCCACTGGGCACTGGGCCCGCTAGGAGCTGTGCCATGTTGGGGACAAGGACAGTGGCCACTACCAGTTCCCGTTCAGTGACAGGGACAGTGTGGCCAAGAGCCCGCAGCTGCACATGAACATCCTGGGACAGTGGAACCCTTAGGCTGGGAGTGACCCACTCGCAACATTACCTATCCCACCCATCATGCCGTGTTCCCCCCTACCCCATCTCCCTCCCCCCACACCGTGTTCCAGCCCCTCCCCCACCCTCAGCCCTGACTCTGTCCCCGCAGTGCCCGTGGCCAATGCCACCATCACCCCTGGCCCCCCGGCACTCCAGGTGCACGCAGGTGACCCCGTGACCCTGCGCTGCTCGGTGCAGGTGGGCTCAGCACCTGTCACCTTCACCTGGCTGCACGATGGGCAGGAAGTGGCCCAGGGTCCCCTCCTGGAGCTCGGGGACATCGATGTGGGACATTCTGGCACCTACCAGTGTGTGGCCACCAACCAGCTGGATGAGCACCGTGTGTTCCAGGCACTCAGCCCAAAGCTGGCCCTGGAGGTGACACCGCAGGGACACTGGGGCACAGGTGGGGTCATACGGGGTCACGGGGGGTGCAAGACTCCTGAGGTGAGTAGTGATCCTGATGTGTCCCCCACCATCCCCAGCAGTGGTTGTGAACGTCGGCAGGACCCTCCTTTTCCTGCTCCTGCTCCTGACTGTCATCGGGGGCTGTCACTGGTGGCACCACATAGGTGGGTGACGGTGGGGGTGGATAAGGTCCTACAGGAAGTGGGGGGAAGTCTTCAGGCTGGGGGCCAATGGGGCAGCATGAAAAGCTCTGACTTGGGGGAAGCTGAGCCCCCAGCGACCTTTGCTTGGGCTGCTCAGTTGTTTGGGGACACTTTGGAGGGTCCTGATATGTCCCAGGAAGAGCCTTGGAAATATTGAGGAGCACTGGGAGCTCCTGGGGGTTTTGGGGAGGTGTTGGAGAGCCATGCAGGGATGTTGAGGGATCTTCAGGGATCCTGGGGGAGTTTGGAGTGTTCTTTACATTCTATTCTTGGGGTTCTGGGGGGCTGCAGGGGTGCTCAGGGGTCCTGTGAAGAATCAGGGGTCCTGTGGGGGTTCAGGGGTCCCGGGGCTGGTTTGGAGTACCTGGGTGGCTCGGGTGTTCTGGGGCTCCTCGAGGGTGGTTTTGGGTGCAGGAGGGCTTAGCTGTCCAGTAGGAATCAAAGGTCTGGTGGGGGTTCAGGGGTCCCATGGGCATTCAAAATCCCAGGTGGAGTTGGGGGCCCATGGGATCCCATGATCACCCCCTCCCCCTTTCCTTGCAGTCACCAGGAGGCCCCAGAACAGGTGAGTGGGGGGATCCAGCCATGACTCTCTTTTCCCCCTCCCCAGACACCCATCAATCACCCTCTCATCCCCCACAGAGCCCCCCTGGAGTCTCTGGACCCCCTGGAGGAGGGGGAGGTGCTGGACACCCACACCATGGGCACTGAGAGGGTGGGAGGTGAGTACAGGGGAGGGACCAGGGACGCGTCACTCCTGAGTGTCACCCCCCATCTGGGTGCCCCTAACTGGTGTTTCTCTCTCACAGGGCTCCACGGTGTTGTCCCACACCCGGTGACCTATGTGAAGCTTCCAGGACTCCATGGGCCACATGAAAACCCCAGTGACATCTACGAGAATGTGGTGTGGCACTGGGGGTGACCTGGGGGGCACTGGAGGTCCCCACCCATGTGTACCTACATGTGTGTTTTTCTTCCCCATGGTTCCTGGGGGTGCCCAACCTACATGGGCAGATGTTCATGGCTGGGGGGCTCCCATGTGGGGCTGCACAGGGCACCCAGTGCTCCCCATTCCCCCTCTCCGTACCCTCAGAGGCTCCCCCATCCCCCTTCCAGTACCCACACTGGGTCGCCATTCTCCATCCCAGTGCTCCCAGTACCATCTGAAATTTTCCCATTCCCTCCTGGCACTGCTCCCAGTACCCCCAGGTGCTCCTTATTCCCCTTCCCAGTTCATCTCCTTTGCCACCCAGTGGCTCTCCATCCCTCTTCCCAGTGCCAAGAGGACACAAGATCCATTTCTCTGCTGTTGGGCCAAAAATGCAGCTTTTTGTTTAAACTAGCAGAAATTGTGTTTCTTTGTTCAGCTCTGTTGTGGTTTAGGAATGGGATTTGTCTTGGGGATGGTTTGTATCCCATAGGTGATTTTGTGTTTGTTTTGTGTCCGGAATTGTCGCTGCCACCCGCCTGCCCCCCGTCTCTGGGGATATTGCAATGTGTGAAGGGTGGCCCGGGATCCTGCAGGGTTGTTGGGGGCCTGGGGCTGCTCTTTCTTACGGTGGGGTGATCAACACGATGGGCACACACACTGTGGGTGAATCTGACCTGAGATCCTGTTGCCCTGTGGTTTTTGGGGTTTTTTTTTCCTCTTGTTTACTTTTTCTTTCAGCACCGTAATCAGGTCTTGCCGGCTTGCTTCTCTGCTCCTCTGCTGCTTGGGAACCCAGAGCTGAACCCGGGAGCTGGGAGCACTCCCTACCCCGCTGGGCTGTTCCCTCTGCACAGCAGCCAGGCCTTGGGACCAGCCATGGCCAGTGAGCTGTGCAAGGGAGCAATTCCCTGCCCTTGTCCAGCTGCTTCTGCCACTGCTTCAAGGTTTTTGCTACACTTTAGCTCAACACCCCGTGTCTGCCAGGACCCCCTGCTGCTTCTGCCACAGCTTTACAGTTGTTGCTACACTTTGATTCACAGCCCCTGGGGGTCTGCTGACCTCTGCTGTTCCAGCCCACTGCTGTGAGGCTCCTGCTACAGTGCAGTTAGCCACCCGGTGTGGCATGGCTGCTACCGCGAGTTGTGCAAGGGAAGCCATCTCTGCTCCTCCTTGTCACCTGAGCCGCCATTAACCACGGGGAGAGGAGGCTGAGCTCGCACCACAGCGCCCCCTGCAGCTGCGGGGGAATCACCGCACCTGCCCTGCCCAGCCAGGAGCCATCATCTTCCCTACTGGCTGTGACTGTAACTGCACCAAAGGGGAAAGTGCTTTGTTGCAATGTATTACAGGACTTTTGTGTATGATTCTTCCCCTCCTTAACCCCTTCCCTCTGGCTTTCCCTGCTTGGCTCATATGAGTCCTCCGCCCCTCATGCCCCTCCTGATAACCCCCTGCAGTTGCCGGACCCTGGGTGTGCGATTTAGGCTTTCCTGGACCCCACACATCCCCCCGTCTCCCCTCCCCTCCCCACCATCCCCTAACCCTCCCTTTATGGGCCTTAATAAACCTCCTGGAAACCTCAAATCGAGATCCTGCACTTCTTAAACTGCTGCGCCTCCACAGCAAACCGTGTCTCTAGCGGCCCTGCAGTTTGCCGCTGCTGCATGCATTCCAGGTGTGTTTTTGGCTTGGAGCAGCTTACCCCACTTTGAAGCGTGGGGGAGCTGCCTTTGGGACCACGTCGCTGCAGTGCCTGACAACCGACAGAAGGCTGCTATTGGGATTCTCTTTTTGCTTGTTGTTGCTGCCATTGTTGTTGTTTGTTTTCCTTTTTATATATATTCTAGTAAAGATCTGTTATTTCTTTCCCAGGGCCTGAAAGCCCTGTAATTTCAAAGTTATAAAAAATTGGAGAGAAGGGGGTCATATTTTCCATTCCAGGAAGGTTCCCACCTTCCTTAGCAGACACCTCTCTTTCAAACCAAGAAAAAGGGTCAGCAGGCCTGGCTGAGTACTCCCAGCTCTCCAGGTCACGGCTCATCCCAAGGATGAGGTCCCGCAGTCCCAGTCGGGGCTGTGCTGCCAATGAGACCCTGTGGAGGTGTCCATTGGTCCCTGTTGTTCTTGCATCCTCAGTAGCCCCACAGCAGAAGGGTCCTGGGAGAGGCCAGGCCAGGGATTGAGCTGTGGAACTCCCTCTGTCTCCACAACAGTTCTGCCAAAGCCCAGCCATGCCCTTACAGCTCCCTGAATCCCACAAATTCTCCTGAGAGAATCTGTGCCAAGGATTCCTAGGGCAGACTCTGACATCACATAAGGAGGCTATGAGACATCACAGGGTGGACTGTGACAACACAGGCTGGTGGTGTGACATCACAGAGTGGACTGTGACATCACAGAGCAGCTTTATGGCATCACAGGCCATGCTGTGACATCATAGTGTGGCTGTGTGAGGTCACTGGGTTTGTCACTCCATCCTGGACCCCCCTCACAGGTTGTCCCCCCCCCAGAAAAGTTCTATGCTGCCCATGTGGAGCAGGATGCCCTGTTCCCCTGGGTTCCCTCCTGGCCCCTGGTGCCACAGCCTCCCCCAGAGGATTCACAGGTCCTGCAGCTCCCACCTGGCTTTATCCCATGGCTCTCCCATGTCCTCATCCCACAGCTCCCATGCCCCCGCGTCCTGCAGCAGCTCTGCTTCCCTGGCCTGCAACCCCAACACATTCACAGCTCCCAAATGTCCGTGTCCCATGGCTCCCACACATCCATTGCCACAACTCCCACACATCCATGGCCCACAGCTCCCACACATCCATGGCCACAGCTCCCAATGCATCCACCTCCTGTGGCTTCTGCACATCCCTGGTCTGTGGCTTCCATGGATCCATGTCCCGTAAATCCCCCTTGCCATCCATGTCTCATGGCTCCCACATGGTCCTGTCCCATGACTCTAGGGCATCCATATCCCACAACTCCCAAACATCCGTGTCCTGTTGCTGTTGAACCGCTAGCAGAGTGAAAGAATGAGGCAGGGTCACAGGTGGCACAAATCTGATTTTATTATTTAATTTTTAGAACTTATATAGACTTTCAGAGGTTGTCCTGATTGGGCCAATTCAAAACCTCCCCCTAGGCCGCTTGGCCAGGCTTGAACTGCCTATCTTCCAGAGACCATTTCAATAACATCCAAACTTTATCTTTATTTATAACAACACAGGATGAAGAAGAGAAAATTCCCATGGGAAAGAGTCTGTGCTGCCACAATGTCCCACAGCTCCCATGTGTCCATGGCTTCCATGTGTCCATGGCTTCCATGCATTCCTGTCTCACAGTTCCCACACATCCATGTCCCTTAGCTCCCATGCATCCATGACCTGTGAATCCCAGACATCCATGTCCCACAGCCCCCACACATCCATATCCCAATGATCCCATGCATTCACACCCCACAGCTCCCGGTGTATCCCTGTTGGTCCCCCTGGCTGGCACCAGCCAAGCCCATTGCCAGCCGTGGTCCTAAGTACACCAAAGGGGAAAAACAGCACTGAGTGGGTGGGAGACTTCTGTAATTGTGTTGCTCTGTTCTGTTCTATGTATTTTCTAGTAAAGAACTGTTATTCCTTTTTCTACATTTTTGCCTGGAAGCCCCGGAAATTTGAAGTTAAAAAAAATTTGGAGGGAGGGGTCTTTTTTCCCTTCCAGGTTGCTCCCTTCCTTGGCAGATATTTGTCTTTTAAATCAAAACACTCTCCTGTGGGAAAGAGCCGTTCTTCAAGGCCAGGAGGTCTCGAGGCACCTGGGGAGGAAATTGGGATTCCACCTCCTAAAATTGCAGACATGTAAGGATTGCTGTCAGGTGAAAGCTGCCAGGATAGGTGGCTGTCTCGGTTTGAAAAACAGGTGTCTGCCAAGAAGTCGGGAACCT
>NW_028147396.1:0-25000 GCF_008360975.1 Lichenostomus cassidix | reverse complement strand
CATGGCAGAACTGTGACATGAACAGCAAATGTGTGTGTTTGTATTGGATGTGCACAAGCACAGGGAACTCACTGACCAACAGCCACCAATTGCAGGGAGGGGAAAGGGGATTCCTTTTGTTTTCTGGCTATTGCTTGGGAAAAGCCACCAGTGGCTAGTGTAACCTTCCCTGGACAACACCCAGGCTGGATCTGTGTGCCAAGGCCCTGGAGCAGAGACAGTTTTGCTGGTCAGTGACACAGGTCAGCCAGCAAGGTCACCAATGTCACAGCATGGCCTGCCAGGCTGTCCTGGGAACTGGAGTGGCTCCAACCTGCTGCAGGACTCTGGCAGAGGTGGATGCACTCTGCCACTGGGGAGTTGTTCGGAAGAGGGGATTGATAAAAATAGGCTTCAAAGAACAGTGAGGTCCTACATGGGAAATTCAGAGTTTCTGAGAACTACAGACAGGTTTAATCCCTTGCACAATGAGGACTGAAGCCTCAGGGTGCTGTACATACCTCCATAGACATCATCCATGCAGATAACTGTGTCCCCTGCCTTCAGCAGATGACAGATGTTCAGAAGAGCTGCTAAGCCAGAGGAATAAGCCAAGGCTGGAAGAGAAAGGAGTCAGTGGCAGATGAGCTGTGTTTGATGTGATACAATGAGTCAGACTTGCCTTGGCCTTCCTCACTTTGTCTCTGAAAAGAACCTGTTCTGTCACTCTCTCCCTAGGAACGTGGAGCCAGTGACAGCAGGAGCTTGATGTACACAGCATGGAACCAGCATGGACACTGGGATGGACTGGGACAGACTGGGAACAGGGGCTGCCCACTCCCACTGCAGCCAGTGCTGCTGCACAAGGATGGATCCAGCTCAGCTCAGGCTGATCAGCCACAGAGAGAAAGCATGAGAGAAACCCAGGGATGGAGCTGCACTTTCCTGAACAAGATGTGTTAAGCTCTTCCCCACCACAGAGCTGCTCTTGCCCACAACCAACATCCAGAGCCTTGGGCACACAGTCATGGAATGGTTTGGGACAAAGGGACCCCAAAGCCACCCAGTGCCACCCCTGCCATGGGCAGGGACACCTCCCACCATCCCAGGCTGCTCCAAACCCCACCCAGCCCATGAGGTGCTCACAGTATTTGGCTCCATCGAGGGCGGCCACAGCCTTTTCCAGGACATCCCGGGTGGGGTTCCCAGATCTGCTGTACTCATAACCCTGGGGAGGGAAGAGGGAACACACATCAGAGAGAGCACTGGGAAAGTTTGGGACAATAGCAGGTCTAGGTTCCCTAAAGAGCCCTGGCTGAGGCCACCCAGCTCCTCCCAGAGCAGCAGGAGGGGTTCCTGGCACAACATCCAGCTGGGCACCTACTGCAGAAAGGGGTCTGGGGGGCACTGGGGCAAGGAGCCACATTCTCCTGCTTTTCCCTAGCCACCCATCTGTGGGCACTGTGGGCGAAAAGGGCTTGGGCTGCACAGTGCACTCATCCTCAGAGTCCCAGGCTGGGCGAGGCTGGAAGGGACCAGGAGGGTCCCCTGATCCCAGCTACCTGCTCAGCAGGGCCACCCCAGAGCACAGGGCACAGGATTGTGCCCAGAGAGTCCTGGAACATCTCCAATGAGGGAGAGTCCACTCTCTCTGGAGGGAATTCTCAGGAAAAATGTGTGTCCATCTCTACCACACCCACAGAGCACTAGCTAAATCTTCTCATCATTTCGTGAGAACTCACACGTTTCTCAGTGACACAGCTTTTATGCAAATTATGGGGAAATTTAATGAGGAAAACACCACTCATGCATGCAGGGAAGCAGTTGTTACCAAGAGAACCTGCTGAGCACCCTGGGATTTGCCTGCTTTTAGGATTTCTCTTTAATGACAACTTCCTCATAGTCAGGAATCCTGCAGATCACTCTGGCAGAGCTCCCGGCAAGAACATGGATCCTGTCATCAGGATGTGGATACAGCAACATGACTCCTCCTGAGGGCTTCCTCAGCACAGCTGGGATTCTGTGTGGAATCAGGGATCACAAGGCAAATTCCTTTTGACCAGCCGGCACAGTGGGGGTTTGCAGCAGGTGCTGATTTAGGAATAGCAGATCTGTGCTGTGTCCCGTCAAAAACTTCAGGAGAGTTTGGCACAAATCTTTCCAGTAATTTCTACAGGGCATCCACAAAATCCTATGAAATATTCCCTTGCTTGGGAAAGAAAACCGAAGGCGGCTCTTAAACAAAGTATGTGAAGTGGATTAGGGATTCTGCGCAGGCCCTGCGGCGGGTGCAGATCAGAGAGACGCTCCCAGATTCCCGGCTCCGGGCAGCCCCTGGAGCAGCATCCCTGCGAGCCCGCGGGCACTGGGCGCTGCCTACTCCCCTTCCCCCGGCTTTTCCCACGGCAATCATCCCAGCCTCATCCCAACCTCTCCCGATCCCCGTCCGCTGCGGGAGCACAGAACCCCAGGCTGGGTGAGGCTGGAAGGGACCACAGCGGCTGCTCCGGTACCCTCCCTGCTCAGCAGAGCCACCCCAGGGATGGCGGGCAGGCAGCTCTGCAGTGTCCCCAGCCAGGAGACTCCACAGCCTCCCCGGGCCAAAGCTCCGCTCCCAGCGGCACCGAGATGCTCGCGTTTGCCCAGGAGCTGCCACGTGGGGAAACAGCGCGCCGGGAACTCCCTCCCCTTGCCGGGACCTGCCGCCTCCCGGACCTGCCGGCCGGGACACGCCGGGTGCTCGCGGTGCCCGGTGTGCCCAAGGCCTGAGGGGGGCTCGCTGTCCCCGTGGGTCACTCGCTGTCCCCGTGGGTCACTCAGTGCCCCGTGGGTGACTCAGTGTCTCCGTGGCGGCCGCACTCACCGCGTGCTCGCCGGGCGCTCGCTGCTTGAAGGTGGTGGAGAGCGAGATGGGTGGCACCACGGCCCCGGAGCGCCACTGCTCGGGCTCCTGGCCGGCGTGGATGGCCTCAGTGGCGAAGTGCTTGAAGGGCTTGAGGAACCCCTGCGCTCCCTTGTCTGCCATGGCCGCGTCTCTGTGGTACCGACCCGCAGCGCTCCGGGGGCTCGGCAGGGCGGGTTTTCCGCGCCTCCTCATTGGCTGCGGCACCGGCGGGGCGGGGCCCTCGCGCTCTCCCATTGGATGCCGGTGGGGCGGGGCTCGCCCTGCACTGGGAGCGCCTGCCCGCTAGGGGGCGCTCGCGGCCGCGCTCTGAGGGGATTCGCCTGGGGCGCCTTGGCTGGATCCGGAGCTGTGCTTTGGGCTGTGCTTTGGATCCAGGGGCTCTGCTTTGGATCCAGGGGCTCTTTGGAAAAAAAAACCGGGAATAATCCCGGGAATAATCCGGCAGCACGCGGCTGATCCATCGGGGAGCAGTGTGCTGACTGCCCGGCAGCACTGCCTGCAGTATCTCAGCTCCTGGGATAACCCCAGGTTTGGCGCAGGCTGGCAGTGACCTGCTGGAGCATCTCTGGCGGGAAGGACCTGGGGATCCTGAGGGACAGCAATCTGTCCCTGAGCCAACAGTGTCTGGTGGGATCTTGGGGACAAGAGACCAATGGGATCTTCAGGAGGAGCATTCCCAGCAGGTCAGAGAGCGATCCTGCCGCTCTGCCCAGCCTGTGAGGCACACCTGCAGCGCTGTGTGCAGCTCTGGATCCTCACACAGCAGCACAGCAGCTCCCTGCAGGGCCAGCGGAGATGAGGAGATGAGGAAGGCCTGGAGCACCTCGGTGCCCAGGGAAGGCTGAGGGAGCTGGGGCTGCTCAGCCTCCAGAGGAGCCTCAGCCCTGGGTGTCCCTGTGTGCAGGGAGGGTCAGACAGGGCCAGGCTCTGCTCAGGGGCAGCAATGGCACCAGAGGAACGGCAGGGACTGAGCCCAGGGAGCTCCACTGCACAGGAGGCACGAGTTCTTCCCTGGGCAGTGCCCAAGCCCTGAACAGACACTAGGGAGGGGCTGGAGTTTCCTCCCTGGGGATATTCCAGAATGGTTGGGACACAATCCTGTGCCCTGTGCTCTGGGATGGCCTTGCAGGAGCTGGGAGGTGGCACCAAAGTAGCCACTGTGGTCCCTTCCAGCCTGACCCATCCTGGGATTCATAGATTAAAAATTAATTCACTGGGTGTACCTGCCAAGGTTATCCTGTGTGGACTGACGTCCACGGAACAGCACTTTGGCACGTGAGGACAAAGGGCACATACATGCTGAAGGCCACATATGAATGATTTTTATATTTTTATATTTTTAAAGAAAACATTTTCTTTGCAATAAAAATGTGGATAAAATCTGAGCAAAGCCAGATCTAAGCAGAGCAAACCCCTGGATGTGCGCAGGGCCATGCCCCAGCCTCAGCACACAGCAGGAACCTGGTGTTTAGAAGAGAGGAATTTCATCCCATGGTGACAAATCTGCTCCCTGTAGGAAAGTTCTGTTGTTAGATGGCCAAAAAAAAAACCATTCTCAAGAATCTGTAAGTGTACAATAATCCCACAGTTGGGATTCACTGCAAACATGAGATTTCCCAGAGCCCTTCCCATGAGTAATGCCTTGGTTCCATTTCTGGGGTGAATAAGGGAGTCCATAATAAGCTGGTAAACAGTGACTTCATGCCTCCAGTAATTAAAAATGCAGCATGAGGCTTCCAACATCAGCTAAAACCAGAACCAATCCATCCATTCCACAAGACCAGCTGTGCTCTGTGTGTGTTTCCAGCACGAAAGAACAGATAGGAGACATCAGAACTGCTAACAGTGCAGTTCTGCCTGCAAATGGGTTTGACTCTGCCTCTGACATTCTGCCTGCAAATGGGTTTGACTTTCCTCAAAAAATACGGAGAGACAGAAAAATCTCATTGGAAAGACCACTGGAGTATAAAAGCAAATGGTTGGGTTTTTTCCCTAGAATTACTAAAAATTACATATTAGGACTGTAGAAAGCTGGGGGAAGACTATGTGAGAAGTAGCTGGGGACAGCAGGCACAGGGATTCCTAAATCTGCCTAGAATTCTTCTTAGTCGCTTGGGATGAGAGAGATGATGCAAACTGGGGAAAGGCAAGGTCACCAGGAAGGCAGTTCTGGTCTTCCTGGCAACTTGGAGGTTGTTCTCCCTGGAAAAATTAGTAAGAAATCCAATTTACCAGGAATTTGGGACATCATCATTTTTACAATTATTCATTCCATGTTGGAAGCAGAAACTTGCAGAACTGGCTCAGGAGCGGGAGGTGCTGTTGGAAATTGGGAAGCTCTGACCCAAACAGGTCCTTTCTGAGCTGACAATGCACCTACAAGGGCTTGCATCACTGCAGGAGGACTGTCCTGCTTTTCCCTTTCCGTGTTTTTGAGGAAGACCTATCCTCAAAATGTCCCACCATTCCCCGAAGAATTTTCCATGGAGAGTGGGAGAGCACTGGAACAGCCGCCCAAGGAGTCGTGGAGTCTCCCTGCCCCGGTCCCTCAGGATGTGCCCGTTGGGATTGATTCCCGATCCCTCAGAATGTGGTTGTTGGGATGGATCCCGGATCCCCTCCCTCAGGGTGTGCCCTTTGGGATCGATCCCGCCCCTCAGGATGTGGTTTTTGGGATCGGCGCCCGATCCGATCCCTCAGGATGTGGTTGTTGGGATGGATCCCCTATCCCCGCTCCCGCCCCTGAGGCCGTGCCCCCTGGGATGGATCCCCAATCCTCTATCCCCCATCCCTCTCCCGCCCCTCAGGCCGTGCCCCCTGGGATGGATCCCCAATCCCAATCCCGCCCCTCAGGCCGTGCCCCCTGGGACGGATCCCCCATCCCGATCCCCTATCTTCCATCCCGATCCCGCCCCTCGGGCCGTGCCCCTTGGGATGGATCCCCGATCCCCGATCCCTCTCCCGCCCCTCAGCCGTGCCCCCTGGGCGGATCCCCTATCCCCAATCCCCTATCCCCCTCCCGCCCCTCAGGCCGTGCCCCCTGGGCGGTTCCCGCCCCGCCCTCTCCCTCACTCCGTGGCTCCTCCCGCGCGCTCTCGCGGTGCGGCGCAGTCTCGCGAGAGCGGCGGCGCAAGATGGCGGCGCGGAGCCGAGGCCCGTGAGGCGCGGGCGGAGCTGCGGCCGCTCCGGGGGCTCCGGGCGGGACCGGCCCCGCGGGCTCCGAGCGCTCCGGGCGCTCCCGCCGGCCATGACCGGCGAGAAGCTTCGCTCGCTGCGCAGGGACCACAAGCCCAGCAAGGAGGACGGGGACCTGCTGGCGGCCGGCGAGGACGAGGCGGCCGCGGCGCCCGGGGGCGGCTTCACGGGCGGGAAGGGCGGGCGGGCCGGGGGGCATCGCGGGCCCGGCGCGCACCGACACCGCCCGCCGGCCCGGGCCGCCCCCGCCGGGCCCGAGCGCGGCCCCTTCCCCGTGCACGAGTGTGTGTTCAAGGGGGACGTGCGGCGGCTCTCGGCGCTCATCCGCACCCAGGGCATCGCCCAGAAGGACAGTCACGGTGAGCGGGACACGCCGGGGCTCGGGGCTGCGTCCCGGCGGGGCGGGAGGTGCGGATGGGAACGGGGAAATGGGGAATTCGTGCGAGTTTTACAAGGAAGTTTGATAAGGATGTGTAAATCCCCTTTAGGAGAGACTTTGGACAAGGGATGGAGTGACAGGACAAGGGGAATGGCTTCCGCTGACAGAAGACAGGGTTAGATGGGATATTGGGGAGGAATCCTCGGCTGGGAGGGTTGGAGGCCCTGGCACAGGGTGCCCAGAGAAGCTGTGGTGCCCCTGGATCCCTGGCAGTGCCCAAGGCCAGGCTGGACAGGGCTTGGCGCAGCCTTGGATGGTGGAAAGTGTCCCTGCCATGGTGGGGTGGCACTGGATGGGCTTTAGGGTCCTTTCCAACCCAAACCATTCCATAATTCCATGATTTTCATAGTACGAGTGAGCAGTGTCAGCTCCAGTACCAACACAGTGCTGGCAGAGCTGCCTCTAACCAGGTGTTGTTCTGTGTCCAAAACTACCCTACATTTAAAAGATTTGACTTTTTTGAGGTTTCTGGGGTGTCACCTCTTTGCTTTGGGGGATGATGAGCGGTTCCTTTGGCTGTTGGCAGAGCAGTCTTTGATATTTCTCCAGCCTACAAAAACCAAACCTTTTTTCCTCTTTGTTTTTAAATGCTGTGGTTCTAGAATCTTTAAAGAGTTGTTCTCAGCTGCTCCTCTGCAAATACTCTGTCCACAGCAGTGTCAGTGGCAGAGGAGGAATCTGATCCTTGTGCTGCTCTGAAATTTGTAAATATTGAATGTCTTGCCAGGACATCTTAAAGCACTTTAATTTGGTGAATAGTTTATACTGTTAACAAATAAATCAGCCTGGGGGATCAGCTTGACCTTCATGGTTAGTTTTTAATACTTGTTTCGAGATAAACGTGATCCGTTTCTGCTGGAGAATTCAAAGTTCCACATGTGTGGTGTCTGAGCAGTTGTGATAAAGGGAACACTTGTGTTGTGTTTCTGATAAGGAGATGGGCTGTGGTCTGTAAATTCAAACAGGACATGAAGGTGGAACAGTCTTTGGGACTGGCTCAGTGGCAGCAGTGATGGAATTGGGAATTCCAGCTGTGTCTGTGGGATCATTGGGCACTAGAGCCAGCTGAGGGATGCAGAGTAACACAGGGCTCAGCTGCCAGCCAGGGTGGGCAGCAGTGTTCCCTGCAGCTGGCACAGCGCTTCCTAAGGGCGGTGTTCCAAATCCAGCTACAGATCTGTTTATCCTGCCACCTTCTTTCCAGCAAATCCTGCTGGAATGAAAGCAGCAGACTTGGGGAGGATTTTTCCCACTCGGTCTATTCCTGCTGCTGCTTCTCCCTGCTCCTCCTCCAGTTCCTCTTCAAGCAACTCAGCAGCAGCAGCTTCAAGTCTTTACTTGGAGGCACTTCCTGATCCCTCTTTGCTGTGCTGTCACCCTCAGTGTGTATCACAAACATTGATTCCATCCCTTTTTCATCCCCAAAAATCCTATATAAATCTCAAATTGATATCTCTCTGCTTTCCCAGCTCTCTTTAGAGTTGGGACACTTTGGGGATCTCTGACTCATCATCTTCCTCCAAGTTTTTATTTGAACTGTTCAGAAAAACCCCACAACAAACCTATTGATGGCTTGACATTCCAGAGGCCTGAGTAACGTTTCCTTGTTATTGTTTTCTTCCTGCCTGATTCCATCTGTCACTTGTTTACACACTGGAATTGGGAGTTATTTGGGGGACACTCCAGCTGATGTGAAAATATAAATAAGCCAGAGGAATCCTGGGATGTGATAAGGGTTGGACAGAGGGAAGAGAGAACTTATTGTTAATAATCCAGGCCTGTTTTAGTGTTGGTTCAGAGCAGGAAAGCCAAATCCTGTGGAATGGGAGACTCCTGCTGTTCTGCTAAAAGCAATTGAGTGTTAATTGAGTGCCTGCCCAGCTCCCTAAATTAACCTCCAAATCACTGCCCAGAGGAAGGCCAGTGTCATTATTCCCAAACAATGAGTTTCCTGGGAGAAGCCTGTAGCTACACCTAGTAGATGACTTATATTTTTATTATAACATGCATTTAAGAGCTTAAATCCTGCAACAGACAAATCCTCTTGCTGAACTGCTGGAAAACAGCTGGAACACAGCCCTGGCTCACTCACAGGATTACAGGTGCCTAGTAGAGGTGAAAGGCCATGTGTGTGGGGACAGGTGGTGTTTGGGTGTGTTTGTGTGCCAGCAGGCCTTGTCTGTGCCTCGATGTGCACGGGCAGAATTCCAGGAGCTGCTGTAGCACTGAGTCCTTGGGATAAGGGAATGTAGCTGTGCTGGGCACTGGTGAGACCTGACCTCAGATCCTGGGTTCAGTTCTGGGCCCCTCACTCCAACAAAGACATTGAGGGGGTGGAGAGTGTCCAGGGAAGGGAATTGGAAAGGGTCTGGAGCACCAGGAGAGGCTGAGGGAGCTGGGAAAGGAGCTCAGCCTGGAGCAAAGGATGCTCAGGGGGACCTTGTGGCTCTGCACAGCTGCTGACAGGAGAGGACAGCCAGGGGGTGTCAGGGAACAAGGGACAAGACAAGAGGAAATGGCCCCAAGTTGTGGCAGGGGAGGCTCAGGGTGGACATCAGCAGGAATTTCCTCATGGAAAGGGTGGTCAGGCCTTGGCAGAGGCTGTCCAGGGATGTTGTCAAGTTCCTATCCTTGGAGATGTCCAGGGGAGGCCTGGATGTGGCACTCAGAGCTCTGGGCTGGGGACAAGGTGGGGATTGGGCAGAGGTTGGACTCGATGATCCTGGAGAGCTTTTCCAACCTCACTGGTCCTGTGATTTCTTGATTCTATGGAAGTGTTTCCCCCTGGCTCACATAATTTGCATTTCCTGAGCACATGGCACAGCTCTTTCTCAAACGTGTTCCTCAGGAAGGTTATTTCCATCCCTCCCAGAGCCTGGCAGCAGCCAGGATTCCCAGGGCTGTGCTAGCTCCCAGATGTTGAAGCAGCTATTAATAGAAGCAGGAGTTTAGCTGGGTTAGTGTGTAATGAGCTGGGATGTGGCTGCCTGGGATGCTGCCAGTGTCCTGCAAGGATGAAATGCAGGACACATTGAACAGCTCTTTCAGCCCCACTTGGGCAAGCAGGGCAGAGTTTCCATCTCCATCCGAAATTCCATGATGCTGCAGGGTTCAGGCATTTCTGTGGCAGCCTCTCCCAGATGTGCTGCACATCCTCTGCACGGAGCAGGTTCTTCCTGCTGATGAAATGGGGGTTGGAAAATAACCCTGAACCAAGTGTGTGCGTTAGAATTGCACAAGAAATTCGTTTTGCAGCGTTTTTTCTCTTGGCTGCTCTAAGAAAGTGTTTGAATGTGCAAAATACAGTTAAATGGAAGAACTTTGCATCCTTAAGCTCCCTAAATGAAGTGTATCATGAGCCTGGTAGCAGCATTAATCCAGGAAAAACAGCTCTGGGTGCCTCACAGTGAATATTTAACAACACAAATACCACCTGTGTCAAAGCATCGCCAGGAAAATGGGGACAGGTTTGAGAGGCTGCTTATCATCTCCAAAGCTTTCTTTGGAAAGAACAAAAAGGCAGCTTTGTGGTGAAGGTGCTGTTCCTTCTCAATATGCCCAGTGCTGTAGTTGTAAAAAATGAGTACTCAGACTTTGAAAAATTAATAAAAGAGGCTGTTAAATTTTTAATCAGTATCATATCTGTGAGTAGCTTTTAACCCAGATATGTCAGGCTGGGAAGGGATCAGACCCTTCAGCCCATGGGGAGCAGAGAGGTTTGGGTTGTTTCTTCTTCTAACACACAAGTGGACCTCTTTGCCTGGAGTGAGTTTCACGATACCATTAAAAACCCTCTCTTGGCCCATGAAATGTGTCTCAATATATTTATTTTGACAATTGTAATCCACGTGGTTGCTTAGAAAAATGTCACTGCTCTGGTGGGTGGTGGTGTGTTCCTGGGTTAGAGCAGGAGCTGGAGTTTCATAAGGAAGGAATTGCAGTGGATTCTGGTAACTTTAATCTCCTTTATTTCTATGGTTTGTTTTAGGAAACACTCCTTTACATCTTGCTGTGATGTTGGGACATAAAGGTGGGTAGAACCATTTGTTTTGTTACCTCTTCAGTGAACCTGGAGATTTGGGGGCAAGAAGAAAAAGGGATTTTTTTTCCATTTTCCTGAACATGATCTTATATTTCAAGTTAGTGAGGTTTTCTGGGAAGAAGATCCCACATGGATTTGGAGGAGAAGAGTGGGAAAAGAAATCTGAGCTTTATTCCCACTATCCCATCTCTCCCTGCCCTCTGGCAGTGGGAAGCCATTCCCCCTTCCTGGCACTCCTTGTCCCCAGTCCCTCTCCAGCTCCCCTGGAGCTCCTTTAGGCTCTGGAAGGGACTCTGAGCTCTCCCTGGATCCTTCTCCTCTCCAGGTGAACATTCCCAGCCTGTTTGTTTAACTGGAACTGGAACCTGGCTGGTAATTCCAAGTTTATATGCCTGCTCCCTGCAGAGTGATGTTCTTGTCCTGGGCTCTGTTTAGGGAACCATAAAAATCCCTGGGTGCCTTTGCTGGGTTAGTCAGGACAGTGTTTATCCCCACAGGAGACAGTTTGTTCACCAGGGAAGTATCTCTTCCTCCCCAGACACTGATCCTGCCGCTGACTCATGGCTGCTGCATCTGGAATGACCAGTGCAGCTTCCTGTGGCACCTGTGGTAGGAAAATAACCCAGGAAGTGCTAGCTTGCTGGTGAGACATTCCTTCAGCTCCAGCTGGGCCCTGCTCTGTCACCTCCAGACAGCTCAGGGGGGCTTTAGTGACATGTGCTGAGGTTTTCCTGTGGTTGGAAACTGAAGAACCACATGGAAACACTGAAACCCTCCTTGTCTCCTCAATTTTTTTCATTCCACCATCACTTTTCAGTGGTGGACAGAGAATGCAGGTGCAGCTGTGCTGTGCAGTTAGTTACACAGCTGCTCTGAGGCTTTCCTGGAACAGAGGAAAGTTTGTCCTCTTTAAATCCCAAGATTTCCCCAGGATATTCTGGCACACAGGGATGTTGGTGCCTCAGCCTCCTCTGCCTCCTGTACATGTGATGGACTTGGGATTTGCCCCAAATCTGTGTCCCCATGGTCCATTCCCCCCTTGGAGAGGGATGAAGACCTTGAGGTGTTTCTTGGTCTTGGTTTGTGTGTGGAGCAGAGAGAGCTGATGTCATATATTAAATATACTTGTTTTATATGAAATATCCTTGTTCCATAGGGGTGTGTGTAGCTGAGATGCAGAAATACTATAAAAAGCAAAATCCACGTAGCAGGAGGGACAAGTCTTCAGTGTTATGTAATTGGTGGCTGATCACCAATTATTTTTAGTGCTAATATTGAACAGGGAAGTGCTGGAAGTACTTGCATAAATGGCTTTGTTTGGTACAGTGAGTCAGATCCAGATATGTGTTTTGATAATCTGTGTAATATCTCTGATATGAATTGCCTGAGTTACTGTGACTGATTCTGCTGCATCCCTGATGTTTGCTGTAAATAACTGTAAATATTTTGTCTCAGAATGTGCCCACCTGCTTTTAGCCCATAATGCTCCAGTAAAGGTGAAAAACGCTCAGGGATGGAGCCCTCTGGCCGAAGCCATCAGCTATGGAGACAGACAGATGAGTAAGCACCTCTTCATTCATCCAGAATTGCCCATTAATCCCCAATCGGGGCTCATTCAGAGCAGGAAAGCAAAGCTCTCAAGCTATGCTATTTCCCCACACCCCTCATTCAGCTCTCTGAAGGGTTTCTCTCAATCAGCTGAGCATTTTCTATCTGCCCATGATCAGGCACATCCATTTCCTTGATAAGAAGTTGCACTGGGTTGCATAAGCCAACCGTTAACTCTGCTCAGGCTGAAGGGGTTGGGAAAGCTCTGCACGAGCATTTGGGGTTTGGAATGGGAATGACAGGATCCAAGTGGATTTTAGCTGTGGTCACAGGTTTGTTTGTGGATCAGTTGCCAATGGGATGTGGCTTTTAGGCTGCATCTCAGCAGGCCACTGGGGAAATGCAATTTATTATATATTATTCAAGTATTATTTATTCACCTCAGACATGGAATAGTAAAGGGGAATTATTCTACTGCTACTCACTGGTGGATGTTAATGGTATTTGGTGCTGCCATGTGTGGTGGTGCATTCCTGTGTCTGAAAACTCACTATATATTATATATATATATTATTGATGTATTAATGCACTAATTTATAATATACCAACCACATTCATGTCAGCTCCTCACTACTGATTTTCTCAGTGGAGGAGATGCTACATGTATTCAATACCATATATCTGAATCCACATACTTGCTAATGCCTGTGTAAAAACCCTCTTGACATGATTACATAGTTTGTTTTATAAACAATTACAGAGGCTTTTCTTCCTGAGGTGATCAGAGCAGGTTAATGTGCAGTTACTGTAACCGGGATTAATTTCTCAGAGGTCTGATGAAATGTTCCATCACATTGTTGGGTTTAAGACCTCAAATAAGACACTCACCTATAATTACCAAACAAACAGAGTTCATGGAGTTAATTCCTGTGTAGTTTCAGCACTCCTGAGGAAGCTCAAGCAGCAATCCAGGGAAAGTGTTGAAGAGAAGCGACCTCGGTTATTAAAAGCCCTGAAAGAGGTGAGTTGTGCTGACAGGAACAGAGGGGATGGGAAGCAGTGACTTGTGCTCTGAGTATGGACACTCTGGAAAACTGTTAGGAAGGTTTTTCTGTGTTTTTACTAAATGTTTGCTCTTAAAAGCAATCTTGGCTCTGTTCTAAGGGGTCACAGAATTCTATATAAGATAATAGTTCCTTTCAGCTTCTAGAAATTTGAATAAAAGGTTTATGTAAGGCAGACCTGCTCATCATGTTTGCAGTCTCAAAGTTTTAGAATCTCTTTATTTCATTAGATTTTTAAGGCTTTCTTAAATCTTGTATCAATGGATAATTTCCTGGTCTGTTCAGTCCCCAATCCCAAGTAACTCCTGCTCAGCAACAGAGGAGATTTTTGATTTCATTCCCCATCAGCATCCAATTCCCTTGGGCACAGTGACATGTTGCTCAGTTTGGAGACAGTGATTTGTAGAAACCCAAAGATTAGATTTAGATTATTTATCTAGAATTAATGCCATTGTCCCTCTGAAAGCTGAGCTGTGTGGGTGACACTGAGCACTTCGTGGTGGGCTTGGCTTTGGCTGCCATGTGCTCTGGAGGCACAGGAGGTTTGACCTGATGACTTCAGCACATTGCCACCAGGCCACTGGAAATTGGTGTTTGTGATACTCCTGCCCGAAACTTGACTCATTAATTATTGTATAATTAATTCTAATTCCATGGGGTTGGATGGGATCAGTCAAAGCAAGCGGAGAGCTCCTTAGCTGTTCTTTAAACATCTGTTTACAATAAATCTTTTTGCAATCCAGGGCTTGATAGTTGTCTGTATTGGTATTAAAAAATGATTAAAATGTGAACTCAGATGAGTTATGTAATTTTATTGTTATTGATTCTGCTGCAGCTAAAGCTTCAGTAATGTTTAAGTTCAGTATAAATTCAAGTACAACATTAGAGAAAGTTTTCTTTGTTTGGCAAACACAACTTCTGCCTGTCTTTCAGCAAATTTTACAGTTATTTAGCCTAAAAAGCCTGTTAACACATTCTTCTTTTCTTCTCAGCTAGGTGACTTCTATCTAGAGCTTCACTGGGATTTTCAAAGTTGGGGTGAGTGATTCCATACTCCTTCCACATGAAGATAATGCAATCAGCCCTCAGCACACTTGTACTCCTCTAGTTTGTGCTGGAACATTCACAGTCCAGTCCTCAAGATCTGAGTCCTAAAGAAGGGACACACAACTTGCTCCAGAATTGTTTTTGCTTACTCACTTTTGGAGCTGAATTCTCTTCTGTCATCCTGTGACTCAGTAAGGGGGGAAGGAGCTGTTTGCTTTAAGAACCTGGTCCATGTCAGGGGGTGGAATGGGATGATTCTTAAACCCCAAACTGTCTGGGATTCCATAATTTTTTTATGCTTTCATATGGGCTTATTCTGAACTTAATGCTTTGCACCATTTCTTGTGCTTGTGGCTATTCTGCTTTAATTGGAGCCAGGCTTTCAGATGGTGCAATATATAAACTGCCAAATCCCAGAATTCAAATTGTCAACAGCCACAATTTATCAATTTTATCAATGGTTTCCCTGTGATGGAAATACAAATTCCATCCTGATATTGGAAGCAGTGTGTGCAATGACAAATCAGTTTTATCAGATAGAAATAGCCCTGGTGTCAGTCAGTTGTGTTTGATTGAGGTGATGATGGAAATGCTGTACTTGCATTAAAACACATCCAGAATCAAACTGACGGAATGGTTTTAATGGGAATACCTTGCAGGGGGATCTCAGTGTCATGATTGCCTTTTCTCTCCCTCCTCTAGTGCCTTTACTTTCCCGAATTCTGCCTTCTGATGCATGTAAAATACACAAACAAGGTATAAATATCAGGTGAGTGCTGCTTTTGTACCCAAATCCCACTGTGTCAGGGAAAAGCTGGATCCAGTGGGTTGACAGAATCCCCTGAGCAGTCTGGGCACATCCATGACACAGCACTGTGCCTTGGAATTTCAGACTCTGATTATCTCTTTTGAGCTGAATTTAACTTAAATATAGAGCAGGAGCAGTTCAGCTGGATAAGGCTTTATCTACCAGACAGGCCAGTGAAAAACAGGGATTGGATATTTTTAACACAGTTGCAAATAATTGTGCTAAATTCCAGTATTTAGTGCTGCTCTAGTCTGTAGTTAAAAAACCCACAGTGATACAATTTCTCTCTTTAAAGTGTTTAATGTGACAAATTCACAAACTCAGTAGGGGGTTTCAGGAGTCTCCCCAAGCTCAGCTCTGCAGCTGCTTTAGTTTGGAATCAAATGTATTTTCTGGCTTTTTCTTTAGGGGCCAAAGTTTAAAACAAGCAAAGAGGCAAGAATGTGATCCTGGAGATTCAATCTGTAGAAAGTTTTGTTCTGTTAAAGGTGTAGCTTGGCTGTGTAAAGTGAATTTTTAGGTGAAATTTGAGTCTGAGCTGTTCCTTCCTTCTCATTTCTGAGTGCTCTGCCTGTATGAGGCCTGACCTGAGGGGAATACATAAATTTTTCAAGGTTTTTCCTTGGAATCAGAGGTGAATCTGTGAGGAGTTTTAAGCCCTCACCACTCAGAGCTGAAGAAGTCACCCAGTTCAGGTTCTTTAACCACCTTTTTAAGAGAAATAAATGCTCTGGCAGTACTTCAGGATATGAATTACTGCAGAAATCCATGACCTTGACTCCATCTTCTCCCAGTTATTCAGGTCTGCAGGAGCATTTCCTTTGTGTTGGTGAGGGAGAATAATAGAAATAGCAGTGAAAATAAGTCAAATTTAAAAAATGAGTTTGTTTCTCAGTCCTCTTCAGAATTTGGGTCAAGTCCCAGTATTGTTCCTCAGCTCAGGGACTGTAGTGCTGAGTTATTTCTCAGTGTGTAGCACATACTAACTGTGTAAATTTTCTCCCTTCCTCATGCTAGCAGTATTAAATACAATTTTCTGAAGAAAACTTCACCTTTTTAGCAATTTTTTTGCTCATTTCTGCTTCCAGGCTTCACTTAAGAGATCCTATGAAAACTCAGCACTTTATGTGTTCATTTGCCATTAAAAAAATTCACTTTTCTCCTTGAAAGCTGAATTTCCCCCGTGTGTTTATGTGCCATTTTTGTGAAATTTGGGTTTGTTTTCACAGGCTGGACACAACTCTGATAGACTTTACTGACATGAAGTGCCAACGAGGGGATTTAAGCTTCATTTTTAACGGTGACGCCGCACCCTCCGAATCTTTTGTAGTTTTAGACAACGAGCAAAAAGTTTACCAGCGAATACACCACGAGGTAAAGCTCTGGGAAGGGGGTGGGAAACATCCCAGATTTTTTTTGGGATGTGTTAAACAAAATTTGCCTCAGAAAGACCTCCAAAGAACTGCAAACCAAAGAGTTTTTTCTTCAGTTGATACAAATTGAGCTGTGAAGGTGACATTGAATTTTGTGAGGAAAACCAGCTTTGAATCCAGATTTCTGATTGAGAAAAAGCTGGAATGGGAATAGATTTGAAAGATGTGGTTTAAATTGTGATGTGCTGCTTTTAATCTTTCCAGTGGGCTTAATTTAGGTGTCCTCAGGTGGGTTTTCAGAGCTGTTCCCACTGCTTTGCATCCTTTGAGTCACTCCATGGCCAGGTCAGTTGATAACAACGTGAGGGTCTGACTCACTGGACCCCCTGTAATTAGTCAATCTTTAATTGCAGCTTTATCCCCCAATCACTTAAGCAGATGGATTATTGCCTGTGGAAAGGGTGTGGCTGCTGAGCTGCTGGATAAATCCCATCGGGATGCTTTATTCACATTAATATTCAAGATTAAACTATTTGGAAACCATTTGGCCAGAGGTTTTATAAAACAGTTTGAAAAATCAGGAAATGCTGCTTCTGGGAAAAGATCCAAAGGACAAGGCTTATGGATTTGTATTTATTTGTGTATTTTTAGCAGAAGTAATCATTGTTACGTTCTGCTGAGTGTTTTGGAATTTTTCTTCCAGGAATCTGAGATGGAGACAGAAGAGGAGGTTGACATTTTGATGAGCAGTGATATTTACTCTGCCACCTTGTCCACCAAATCCATCACGTTCACACGAGCCCAGACGGGGTGGCTCTTCAGGGAGGACAAAACTGTGAGTGGGAGGGAGCTCAGAGCCTGGGGGTGGGCAGGAGGAGGAGGGAAAAGCACTGGAAAAAGCATTGGAACAGATCTGGAGAAGCTGTGGCTGCCCCTGGATCCCTGGCAGTGCCCAAGGCCAGACTGGACAGGGATTGGAGCAACCTGGGACAGTGGAAGGTGTCCCTGCCATGGCAGGGGTGGCACTGGATGGCTTTAGGGTCCTTTCCAACCCAAACCAATCCAGGATTCTAAAAGGATAAGGTGCCCAGGACAAAGGAGAAATGTCTTTCCCTATATCCCCAACTGTCACAAGTTCATTCCATGTGGAATCTCTCTGCTGGACTGCCTTCAGAAGGAAAAACTGGGAACAAAGATGCTCTAGCTGTTGGGCAGGAGGAGGACAGACTGTACTGGGAAGGACTTTATCCCAGGAGCCTCTGATCTCTGCAGGCTGATTCCAGGGAGTGCAGGAAGGATTCTGTGTGCTCCATCAGAGAAGGGCAGGGATTGCAGTCATATTTCCCTTGGCCACTCCAATCCTTAAATAATCTCTGTCTTGAAGTTTCTATTGATAAGAAGTTCCTGCTGGAGCTCATGTGGGGGGCTGGGGGAGTTCCAGATCCATCCCCAAGTTCCCTTCTTGCTGTTATTGGATACACAAGAATCAAAATGCTTTTATCTTCCATGAGTCACTAATATCCCAATTCCTTTCATGCAGGAAAGAGTAGGAAACTTTTTGGCAGATTTCTACTTGGTGAATGGACTTGTGTTGGAGTCCAGGAAAAGAAGGGAACATCTCAGTGAGGAGGACATCCTTCGGAACAAAGCGATCATGGAGAGCCTGAGCAAAGGGGGCAACCTCATGGAGCAAAATTTTGAGGTATAATAGCTAAACCTTTTCCCAGGATGGAGGAGAATAATCTTGCACAGCAATCATTGTGCAAAATGCATAGCTAATGTTTTTATTTTCTTTCGATTGGCGTAATTTAAAAATAATAAACATGACCTACAAGTGTAATTGTAGTGATGCATTAATGAATTATCTTGATTAATGCACACAGAGAGGGATTTCTGTGGTTATAGTGGGTATTCAGCCTTAATTTGTCTCTTAGAAGAGATGAGGGGTTTGGCTGTGGCAATCACTTCGAATTCTTTCAGACCCAGCGTTGATTGTTGGGAATGAAAAGGAAGCCAGAAAGGCAATCGTGTTCCTTTGAGCTTCATTAAAATGGAAGGAAGCCTGTGATTAGCACCAGGAAATCAAGAGCTCTTCAGAACGAGCCAGGCTTCAGCTGGGGAACACACACAGAGCTTTTAAAGTGCTTAATTTATTTCTGTGTGAGCTGGAGCTGCTGCCTTGGCACTCAGACCCCTGAATTAACTCATTATGATGGAGCAGCACAGCCCAATCCTATAGAAAGTGCCCTTGCAGGCCAAACACCTCAGTGGGGGCTGAGAGCTGGGATAACCAGGGCAGGCTTTGTGGCTGCTGTTGGAGCTGAGGGTGCAGTTCCAGGCTGGAATGTCAGGCTGAGGAGGACAGGAGAGCTGAGCTGTGTTTTGTCCCCCAGCCTGTGCGCCGGCAGTCGCTGACACCACCGTCCCCCAACACCATCTCCTGGGAGGAGTACATCTCTGCAGAGAGTGGCAAGTAAGTGCTGCTGGACTGCAGCTGACAGGGATTCCAGGGAATGGCATCTGGAATTCCTCTGCATTCCTGGGATGGGGCTGGGGGGGTTTGCTGGGGATTTTGTGTTCTTCACGTGGTGGGGGCTGCTTGTGTGCAGTTCTGTGTTGTTTCTCCAGAGTGTTTCTCCCCTGTGTGTGGGAGCAGTCAGTCCTCAGCTACAGACAGGGAATCCTGGAATGCTTTGGACTGGGAAGACCTTAAAGCACACCCAGTTTCACCCTCTGCCATGGGCATTTCTGGGCTTTCTGTAGTGTTTATTGACACCATGTTTATGAGGGATTGTTGGAAGAAGTAGTTTCCCTGTTTATGTCTTGTCTCCTGGTTTAGCAGAACTCAGAGTAATCTAAATTAAGCCTTTTTTAACTTTACAATAAAGCAAATCCTTCGAAAGTAGGGATTCTTCCCTGATGTTTTCCAGCCCAAGTCTGTTTTCCTTCCTCTAAACCCAGGATTTCCCTGGGAAACACTGACTTTGCCTCTCCCTCTCCCTCACAGAGCTCCTCACCTGGGCAGGGAGCTGGTCTGCAAGGAGAGCAAGAAAACCTTCAAAGCCACGATAGCAATGAGCCAGGAATTCCCCTTAGGAATCGAATCGTGAGTCTGAGCTTCCATCGGGAAGCTGGGATCTGCTGTGGCTGGGGGAGGAGCCAGGAGGGTTAGCAGCAACTGCTCCCTGATCTGCCTGATCCCACAGCATTCTGAAATGCATTTCCCCATAAAGGGTTTTAGCACAAAATGGTGTCCCCTAAACCAGTGCAAAGCCTGGTCAGTTCCTCGTGTCCATGGAGAAAGGGGGTTTTCCACATCCCTCATCTCCTGTGGCAAATTGGATTTGGAGAAACAAGGAATTGTTATCCAGGTGTTGTTTTGTTGCAATTCTGAATCACGGGGTGACCCTGAAGCCCTGGGGGTGGAGAAGGGTAATGATGTCATTGTCACCTCCTGTGTCCCCCCAAGGCCCTTTGGATGATGTTTTCCTGTTCCAGAGGGACAAGGGGTGGGAGGAGGATCTGTCACGAGCTCTGCTCTCCTTTGCAGGTTGTTGAATGTCTTAGAAGTCATTGCACCCTTCAAGCACTTTAACAAACTTAGAGAATTTGTTCAAATGAAACTTCCACCAGGCTTTCCTGTCAAGTTAGGTAAGAGCACACAGCGAGTCCTGGGGCTCTATACATCCAGGATTTTGGGTTGGAAAAGCCCTCTAAGATCAAGCCCAGCCATCTCCAGCACTGCCAAGGCTACCCTGCCCCGTGTCCCCAAGTGCCACTTCCACATGGCTTTGAAATCCCTCCAGGGATGGGGACTGAGCACTGCCCTGGGCAGCTGTGCCAGACCTGGACAGCCTTTCTAGGAAAGAATTTTCCCTAATATCCAATCCAGATCTAAACTGGTGCACTTACTTCTGCAATATGTTCAGAAAATGTTCTTTCAAGTTTTGGGAAGGAACTCTCACTAAGAATGTGTTGCTGGAGATTTCAGGAGAATTGCTGGGGCTTTGATCCAAGGGCAGTGGGATGTGCTGGATTATTCCTGCATTGGAGGAGGATCTCAGGTGTGGAGTATTTTGTACCATTCCTGTGTTTCTTTTTCTTCAAGGATTACTGGTGATAGATTTAAGTGAATAATATAAAACTATTTCACTTGTACCAGATGGAAATGTCTAAAAGTAACATATTCATGGGATAGATGATCCCAGCATGAGCTCCCCAAAAGCAGTAGCTGCTCTTTTAAGGGACACAGGATTTCTGGAGCTGCAGGGAGCTGTGTGAGCCTGACAGTGCTGGACAGGCTGTGCTCTACCTCTGTCATATTGGCACAGCATTCCAGAGCAGTTTGGGTTGGGAGTGACTCCAAATTTCCTCCCGTGGGCAGGGACACCTCCCACTATCCCAGGCTGCCTCAGGCCCTATCCAGCCTGCCCTTGGACACTGCCAGGGCTGGGGATTGGTGCCATTCCTGGCTGTTCTTTGCCCCTGACTGTTCCCTTCTGGCTGCCCCGCAGACATCCCGGTGTTCCCCACCATCACAGCCACTGTGACGTTCCAGGAGTTCCGTTACGATGAGTTCGATGACTCCATCTTCACCATTCCCGACGACTACAAGGAGGATCCCAGCCGCTTCCCAGACCTCTAACGGGACTGGAAGGTTCCTGGGGAACCCACGCTGGCATCCCAGGGCGAGGGCATGGCTGCAGCCACTCTAGAGTAGAGCCGTGGGGCACAGCGAGGGATGAACTCCACCAGGCAGCAAAGGGAACGAGCAGCAGTGTGGATGTGCTGAGGGCATCCAGCCACTCCAGCTCCTGCTTCCCAGAGCCTCCTGCTGCCATTCCCTTTGGCACAGCCAGTCCTGGCCCGGGAGCTGCCACCCCCAGCTGGGAGGAGCTGCTGCTTTTTAAATTTTTTACACTTGTGGTGATCCACGAGGCACTGCTGGACCTTGGCACCGAGCTGGGCGTGGGGCTGGGGGTGAAATCCCCATCCTTCCCTGCTCCCTGTTCCCTGAGCTCACAGCTCAGCCACGGAATGTTGGAAGGTATCCCGAAGGAATGCCTTGGCTGTATGAATGAACCAAATGGGCACCACTGGCACTTGGATTTCCTCCTGCAATCCAGGGAGTGAGGCACCTCCGGAGCATCGGCCCAGCCTGGTGCTGCCCCTGCCTGATCCCTCATTCCTGCTTCCCTCACTGCTCCCTGCCTGGCTCCCTGTGGCTTTGGGGAGCACTCCAGGGCTGCCTGGCCAGGAATGTCACTTGTTAATCCTTCATTTGACCCTCACTCGGGAGAGTTGTCCCAGAAAGGCTGAGCACCACCAGGTCAGTTTGTGTGCACCCTCAGCAGCCCTGAAAGCTGGGATGCACAGAGGCACTGGGAAAAGCTCAGGCATTTCCCCTTCCCTGCACTCGGGGTCGTTGTGGTGCTCACAGGGAGCTTTCACTGGGATATTTCCACAGGAATTTCCTGCCTCTTCATATTTTAGTCACAGAGAATCCCAGACTGGTTTGGGGTGGGAGGGACCTTAAAGCTCATCTTGTCTGTCCCATCATGGATGTTTCAGTACTCCAGCTCCTCGAGCTTATTCCCATTCCCAGTGGTTCCAGTCTCCTCATCTGACAATAATCCACCTTTTTGGGGTTTCTTAGGCAGGATTTGTGCAAAAGGCTGATGGTGCTATTTGTTTGTATGAAGAAACTTAGATTCAAGTGCTGTGGTGTCATTGTACAGAAATGTAAATATTTTCCAAATTATATTCTTTGTGCACTGTAGGTAAAACTTTTTCTGGAATTCCATAGAGTTAAGGATCAAAGTTTATAATGAAGAGGATCACTGATGCTCAGTGGAGGGAACAGCTGTGCTGAGCACGAGGGATAAGGGAGAGGCTCAGCACAGGGCAAGGTGTCAGGCACACCTGAGAGCAGGGGATTCCACACTGCTGGAATCTGATCCATCCCAAAGGATATGGAGGAGGCCCAGGGAATCAGTCAGCCAAGTCCAGGTGCACTGGAGTGGCAGGGTGGGTTTGGTCCTTTCCCAGCACCTCTGTGCACCTGGGGAGCACTGGGATGTGGGAATAGGGAAACACTGGGACAGGGGAGCACTGGGACAGGGGAGCAGTGCAGCTTTGTTGTCAATTCAAACTCAAATCCAAAATAAAACTTTAGGGAAAACAAGCAAAGGGAAATGCCTCCTGCAGTGCTGTGTCAGGGCAGGTGTGGAGCATCTGCTGGGAATGATGGAACTTGTTCTCTGAGTCATGATGAATTCCTGACGTGTTTCACACCTCTGGGATGAACTGACACCGTTTGTGCTGCTCCTGGGAGCCAGGTGGGATCCTTGGGACAGACTGGGAATGTCCATGGGGCTGAGCTGGAGCTTGGATCAGTGCCCGTGGGGCAGGACAGGGTTCTGTCCCCTCCCCTCCCGCTGTCCCTTGTCCCCTCCCTGGTGTCCCTTGGTCCCTTCAGGATGTTTTGTGCAGCTGCAGGACCTGTGCCAGGTGTGGAGCCAAAGCTGGTGCCATGCAGGGCACCCCATTCCTTGGGAATTCCAGTGAAGGTGGGAGTTTCCTCCCCAAGGTAAATGTCAGAAATCCATAGATTTGTGTTTCTTTGCATTTTTGGTTATCCCAAATTCATCCCTGGCTCCATGGAAGCGTGGCTGGGGCTGTGGGGCCTGAGCAGTGCAGCCAGTGCTGGTTCCAGGGTGGATCCTGGCCTTGGAGCTAGAAAATAAAGTATGGGACTGAGGCTCCTGTGGCTCATTCCCTCTGAACAGCCCCTGCTGGGGGCTGCTGGCCAGGGCAGGTCCTGAAGTGGTTCCTGTGGCCTCTGGCTGTAGATTTGGGGGATCTAAACCCCCCCAGGACACAGCTGCTCCCTTGGACAGCTCCAGGGCTTGCAGGAAGGGTTGCAGTGAGTTGTTCCTAAGGCTTGTTCTGCACTGGGATGTGGGCACAGCTTTGGAACTGTCCTTGTTCTGGTTTATCCCAGGGAACACACCTGGCTGCTCCTGCCCTCCCTGTGGAGCTGAGGGATGGGAATTCCCTGGATTGTCCCCCAGCTGCCAGGGCAGCCCTGCAGGCTCCCAGAGCTGCTCTCGGTACTTTTCCGTCCTCCTGGGATGTTTCCTGTCCGAACATTCCGAGTGAGGAGTTCACACGTAGGAACACCTGGGCAGCTTCCCGATGGATGCACTGCAGGAATCCTCAGAGAGAGGGACTGCCAGGGTGGTTTTCCATGTTTATATCCCTGAATTCTCCATGTAAGGCTGTTTTTGTCACTGGGGTTGTGTTGCATGGACACTGGGAATGTTTGTGGGTGTGCAGCACAGCGTCCCTCCCCACTCCCCAGGCTCTGGGAAAGTCCTTTTCTGAGCAGGATTGATCCAGCAGAGCCTCACCTCGGCTTTTCCCATTTTCCCGAAGGTGTTAGAGGAGGGTTTGGTCCCTGGGAGTGAACACAGATCCATGGATCATGTCTGTGCAGCAGCTCGAGCTCATCCCTGTGGCCTGGGGCAGCCTCTGGATATTCCAGCTGGGAATTGGTGTCCAGGGCAGGAGGGAAAGGGATTTGGCACAGGCTGGTGGGAATCACACCCTGCTGCTCCTGGGGGGTCAGGGCTGCCCAGGCTGGGGCTCTCCTCCCACCACATCATTTTTCCTGAGGTTTTTTTATGGCTCTTAAAAGACAACCAGGAATTTTGCTCAACCCAATTCCGACCTCTCTGCGGAAGCATCCCGCGGGTTGTTCCTGAACCAAACTGTTCCTCTGGTCTTCCAACCTCCTGCTCTGTCCTGTGGCAAAGGGAACTCCCTGGATTTCCTGTCCTCCACACTGCAATTCCCCATTCCTGCCTTGAATCCATTTGTCACCCCGGGTGTGTTTGTGCTGGAATCCCACCGTATTCTGTTGATATTCCCAGCAACCCTCTGTTATTTTACTGTCTCTGCTCCTGAGTTGTAATTCCCTCCAGGAGAACTGCGTTATTTAATCCGGATTAACCAATTCCTGTAATGCTGCAGTTTCACTTTTCTTTTCCTGACAATTTGTAACTCCCATGGAAAACAAGTCACCTCTCTTGCGTTTTCCTGTCGTCTGCTCCCTGTTTTTCTCTGCCCTTCACTCATAGCCACTTTGGGTTGTATCATTTGTTAGAATAAAGACCAAACTATGCTGTTGGATTGGGAAACTGCTCCACCTGTGCAATCCAGGCTTCTCTCTCCTGTCCCGGCGCTTCCCGGGACTCAGCTGCGCCGTGGCTGGAGTGGGATGGGAGGGGAGGGTATGAGCTCCTGCTGCTGCGTTCTGCAAGGGCATTTTCTTGGTCATTTTTTAAATAAAATCCTGCATTTTCATTACAGCCTCCTCTCGGCCCTCTGTGAATCCCAGATTTTGATGAGGAAAGGGATGAGCAGCTCCCAGCCTCACCCGGAGCTGAGGGAAGGGTTGGGAAGAGCTGGCTGGAGGGATGGGAAAAGGAGCCTGAAAGGCACTGAACTGTGTTCACTCCTTACAGATTTCACCTTTGTCAGTCCAGGAATGGATCACAGCATGGGAGAGTTCTGGGGGAATGGAGAGCAAAGCCTGC
>NW_028147395.1:0-25000 GCF_008360975.1 Lichenostomus cassidix | reverse complement strand
GGTGTATTCTTTAGAAAAGGCGATTTATGTTTTAGCTTTTTCCTTTGTTTTGTTTTTTTGGTTTGGTTTGTTTGCTTATTTTAACAGCCACGAAACCTAGAAGAGAAGGTTTTGAGTTAATTTCCCACTCTTCCTGCATCCAGCAGTTGCTCAAGCCCTTTCTTATGTTTCCTATCTCTTGGCTCCTTGCTCTCCAGAGCTGCCTGGGATTTTTTTACCACATGGCACTGCACCAAGTAGTACCTTCCCTGAGGCCTCAGTATCAAATCCCTAATTGCTCCAAGCACCATGTTATTCCTGTGCTCATTAGGCTGTATCTTCACTTCTCAGTGCCTCTTTTACTTCTTGTTCAGTATTGCTTTTACTTACAAACTTTTTGAAATACTGATGACCTTCTCAGCCTGTCTGTACTTGCATTGGAGGGATTTTTTGTTTTGTTTGGTTGCTTTTGTTGGTGGTTTTGTTTTTAATAGATATACCCTACGTCTCATACTGGTGGAAACAGCCATGCTGTAAAACCTTGTTTCACCTTTGGATCTTATGCAGCTGAGTGTGTGCTCTCCACACTTGAAGGAGGATACAGTAGAATCACAAAAGCTATAGGGAATGGCAGTTAAAGTGATGAGGAGAATGGAGCAAACTGCTTATGAAAAGAAACTGAAAAAGCTGTCTCCATTTGGAGAAGGCTGAGGAAGGATATGACAGAAGCATACAAAACATGAAGGCAATAGTAAGGGGAATAAAAAGCTATTGTTCACCTGATCCATCAATAGCAGAAGTGTAGGCAATCAATGGAATATGAATGAATTTACAACAAAGAGCAGCAAGAAAAATCTTACATGGCAAATAGAGACATTTGGGAACTTGTTGCCATGGAAGGTTGTGGAGATGGACAGTACCATCAGATGCAAAGGGACTGAAGAAAAACCTCATGAACAGCAGGTCAATAAACAAAACCTAAAGAAGAGAAGTCAGGACATTCTCTAACCTCCCTAATCCTACAACTGCTGTGTAGGGCAGTACAAGGACAGTACAAGGACAGTGGGCCTTGGGTAGCACCAAGACTTTTGTTCTGTCCCCACAGAGCCAGGACATACAGACACTGATGATCTGAGCTGATCTGATCTGATCTGGGAGGACATTTCCTGCATTCTCCTGCCTTTCCTGTTTATTGCTAGAGATCATTAAACAACAGGAGTAGCACCATGCAGAGAGAGGGAAGGAGAGCAGGAGCATGGCCTTTTGGAGTGGACAAATGCTCCGAGGCTGGCAGAGTTAATAGGAGTCAGCAAAATTTCAGAGGGCTCAGGTGAGACTGAGCCACTGGGATGGTCAGCAGGAGAAGACAGAGGGAAGATGTGATTGTTAGAGACTGGAGCCTCACTCCAGCAAATGCTGGGGACAAATGGGTCTCCTTCCACACCAAGCTATCTTGTTAGATAAATACTGCAAGAGAGGAAAAACTGATTTGTAGTTTTGCCCTGCTGCAACTCCTTGTGGGTTGCAGTGATAATGAAAATAATCCAGAAAGGAAATAATATGGTGCTCCCGCAAACTGTTAAGAAATAGACTTGCTGTGTGTTAAGGAGAGAATTTATTGCGCACAAAAGGATACTTTCTGATTAAAGCCAGTTTCTGGTTTTCCCCAGCCTTCCTGTATGGGCTGATGTGGACTGCTCACCCCCTTTGATGTCGAGTCTCTGCCCACAGAGTACAGACAATACAAAGCAGGAAGGAGTGGCTGATAGGCAGAGGACTGTGCTGCTGTCCAGAGCAGTGTAGAAATGGGCTGGTAGGAACACTTAGCTGAAAAAAGAAATGCAAAATCCTGCACCACTACTATCTTGGGGACCAACAGGAAAGCAAGGGGACAGGAAAGGACCTGTGGGTCCTGGTGGGCAGCAAATTCAACACAAGCCAACAATGTGCCCTTGAGGCAAAAAGGTCAATGCTATCCTGTGCTGTATTAGAACAAATTATTCCCACCAGGATGAGGCAAGTAACCCTTCTCAGCACTGGTGAGACCATACCTGAAGTGCTGGGTTCAGGTGTGGAGTCTCTGGTCCTAGAGGGACACAGACATACAGGGTTGAGTCCTGAAAAGGACCAGAGAGGGCATAATGGAACTGGAGGAGCTGACATGCATGGAGAGGCTCAATCTGTAATTTTTTAAAATAATACCTATGCCCCCTGGTCTTTAGCCTTGTCTGCTCAAACTGTGAGCAGTTACAGACCATCTCTTTATGTCTGAAAAACATTATTAATTTGAGCATACAATGCTATTCTAGAAGCACTTTTTCCTTTGCATGTGCTAAAATGTTGTAGTATGGAAATCCAATAAATATATCCACTGATGTTATAAGGTGGGAAAATCATAAGTGAGCAAGGGGAGCATTTTCCTGTTCAGTATAATCAAGCTGTGGGAATCAGAAGCACAGAGGTGACCTGAGCCAGTATCCCAACAAGTTTAAAAACACTACTGAGCACATGCAAAGTGAATATCAGAAGTTTGTCATGTTGAATAAACATTGTGCAAGACATAATATACTTCATGTTTAGAAAATCTCCAACCCGTAATGGGGCTGAGGATCTTGTGTGAAGGTCCTCAGTGGATCTCTTACCACTCTCCTTCGTGAAATACTGACCACCCTGCTTGGCCCTTCTCCCACACAACTGTAAGCAGGAGGGGAGTCAGCTTAACTTTAAATCTGGTCCAGGATGGCAGATTTGCAAATCCAGTTTATTTGTAACACACAGAACGTTAAAACACGGAAAAATATAATCAGTAACCAAAGGATAATCTTTTAAAAAACAGATTTTTTTGTGTGTTAACCTCTTCCCATTGTCAGCATTTCAGCACGATTTCTGTTTACCTTGTGCTAGGGAGTAATTTCACAATCAGCTTCAGCTAGTTCATTTTCCAGAAACCCAAACTGAAACTTAAAATAAAATTGACTTATAAAAAGAACTCCAAAATATGCACAACACAGGAAAAAAAAGGAGGGAAAGGTTTGCCTTGAACCCTGATAAAGAGGTGAAGTGTAATACTGCCCTGCTCCGTATTTACCCAGTTCAATAGGCAGCTGTGTTTGGTCCAGCCAAGTGAAAACAGCAGCAAAATGTTCCTATTTATATTGGGGCTCCTTTAAATCTGTTTTGGCGGCTGTTTGCTTAGCTCTAATTTATCAAAAAAGAGACACTAGGTAAGAGTGGTTCCAGTTGAAAACCTTGAGGCAGGGATTTTTGCTGGCATCAGAACAAAATTGTCCAAAAAGCTGTCCAAGGCTCAGCCAGAGCCAGGCACTGCTGATCTCTGCACACCAAATCTGCGGGAATGGGGAGGTTAAAGGCTGGACACAAGCCAGAGGTTGTAAAAACAGGACAATTGACTCCTGTTTTGTGGCAGATGCTTGCATTAGCATCTTCCTCTCCTACAGAAATCTTCCATCTGCCTGTGTTACTTCAGACACACCAAGAGTCAGACTGGTCCCAGCAACAAGTCCCTTCACCACTGATCCCTTCTGGAGTGTTTCTATCGTCTAAAGTTGATGGCATTTTTTAAAATACAGTCCCAGCCCCCATGCAGGCAGAGAAAAAAATCCAACAAACAAGCAAAAACTCCTCAAATCCTTTTTCTCTGCTATTTGACTTGTCAGAACATCAGCACTGGAGAAATTTCTTTTCAGCAAGGGGAAGGGAGGTACATTTGTCACCTTTTCACATCATGACTGAGGATAAATTAAAAAAAAAATTAATAGAAATGCTTCAAGTTGAGTGAATCCTCTGCAGGTGTTACAATTTGTCCGACTACATGAAGGTTTTCTGAAACTTTTGAAGCATTTTCAGATTAAAGACTTTCTTGGAAACTGATGTCACTCTCTCCTTTTACCCAGGACTGTAAAATACAGCCTGAAATTCACTGTGGTTGGACAAGGGAGAAAGAGATCTCCACTGCACATGTCACTATTGAGTGCACCCTCAGCACATCTGCAGGTGACACCAAGCTGAGTGGTGCAGCTGTCACCCTGAAGGACAGGATGTCACCCAGAGGGACCTGGACAAGCTCAAGCAGTGGGCCCAGGGGAATATCATGAGGTTTAACAAGGCCAAGTGCAAGGTGCTGCACCTGGGTGGGGGCAACCTCCAGCATCTACACAGACTGAGGGATGAATGGACAGAGCAGTCCTGCTGAGATGGACTTGGTAGTGCTGGTGGGTGAGAGGCTGGACATGACCCAGCAATGTGCACTTGCAGCCCAGAGTGCCAAAAGTGTCCTGGGCAGCATCAAAGGCAGTGTGGCCAGCAGGGTGAGGGAGGAGATTCTACCCCTCTGCTCTGCTCTGCTCTCATGAGATCCCACCTGCAGTGCTGCATCCAGCTCTGGGATCCCCAGCACAGGAGGGACATGGACCTGTTGGAGCAAATTCAGAGGAGGGCCATGAAGATAATTAGATGAACAGAGCAGCTCTCCTGTGGGGAAGGCTGAGAGAATTGGGGTTGATTAGCCTGGAAAAAAGAAGGCTTTGGGGTGACCTAATTGTGACCTTTCAGTACCTGGAGGATCCTTACATGAAAGGAAGGGGACTTTTCACAAGAGCATTCGGTGACAGGAAAAGGGGGAAAGGTTTTAAACTGAAAGAGAGTAGGTTTAGCTATTAGGAAAAAAATTCTTTACTGTGAGGATGGTAAAGTACTGGAACAGTTTGCTCAGGGAAATTCTGGGTGCCCCATCCCTGGAGATGTTCAAGACCAGGCTGCCATGATCCCTCAATGGCAGGGGGATTGGAACTAAATTATTTTTAAGGTCACTTCCAACCCTGTCTGTTCTGTCACTGTATGACTGTCCTTTAACCAGCAATTTATAGGAGCCAGGACTGCATATATTTGTTGGGGTAAAGTTGTCAGCTAACCTTTGCACTTTCAGTCAGTCTGTTTTGTATCTGCACTGTTAATTCTTGCTTGGAATAGTCAGGCACAGTTGTGCATAGTACTGTGATTGCTGCCTGCATAATCCCTGTGATTTCAGATTATCTGAAGAACACCATGCTATTGAGATACTGCTCAAAAATGCAAATATGCACTGTGGGAATGCCCAGAAAAGATGGTTTCGCATCTGACTTCTATTTTTGCAAATGAAGATAAACATAAAACAGTGGAAAAAACAAAAACATGATGGGAGTTGAGAGCACGAGGCAACAGGAGAAGATAGAAAAATTCTTCAGAGGAAGGTTTTTGCAAAACAACCAATGTGCTCGCCTTGAAAGCCACACAGACATTGTTTTCACATGACAATAGCCCTCACACAGGGGCCTTGGGTTCAATGTAATCTTACAAGGTAGTTTCAGACAAGGGTGGCTATTGCTGCTATCAGAGTGTCTAACCCCAACTATCCCTTAGTGTGCCAGTTCCTTGCTTACATTTTACATTTCTCACCTTGGCCTTCCATAGAAGCTCAGATTTCTGAGTCTTCTGTGTACAAGGAGATTTCCCCCAACTACAAGAGTGGAGGAATAGTGAAGTCTGTAAAGAAAGTCTGGGAGTTCAGAGCAAGGGTTAGGTAACACAAATACATACAAACCCAGAGGTGAAAGACAGAAAGTTTGAAGACTATTTAGAAGTCATAGTTGTGAAAAGGTGAACAATTACCTTCTTCTTATCTGCTCTTTTTGTGTAATTCAGACAATGTGGACTTCTCCAAGGAGATGTTTTAGCTATAACTTTGTGGAGTTGTCTATCACTATCTACAAATGATTGAGAGCTTTAGGCATGAAGTGGTGTACTTCACCTAAAACCTACTTTGCAAAGCACTCCTGGTGCAACAAAACCATCATGGTATGAAAAAGAAAAAAGGAATTCAGACCTAAGACAACCTCAGTACAATAATTCTGCACTTGGAAATAATTTCCAGCAATGTAATGACATTCACTTACAGGGATAGGACTAGGGTCCAAAACAGAACTAACAGACAAAACAGCTTGCTCAGTGGGGCTAAGCCCTTGCCCAAAGTGGAGAGAAGGAGAGAGGAGAGGAGAGGAGAGGAGAGGAGAGGAGAGGAGAGGAGAGGAGAGGAGAGGAGAGGAGAGGAGAGGAGAGGAGAGGAGAGGAGAGGAGAGGAGAGGAGAGGAGAGGAGAGGAGAGGAGAGGAGAGGAGAGGAGAGGAGAGGAGAGGAGAGGAGAGGAGAGGAGAGGAGAGGAAACAGTGGCAACAAGAGGTCTAAGTAGGCCCTCAGTAATCTAGTCTTTAGAGCAGCCTGGAACATCAGTCATTGTGTGGCTGAAGCCATTTCAACTATAAAAGATGCTGCCAAACTGACACATGATTGATAGCTGATAACACCTTTTATCTTACACTGCCTGAGTCATCTTCATTACAATTAACACACCAAGAGCAGCTTGTAAATTAGGGGTGTAATTGCCTTAACATGTACCCAACAGTCAAGAAAGAGAAGAATGAAACTCCCAAATTAACCCCAACTTCCTGGAGGTGTGTCTCCTTCTCATGGAGTGTGCACCTACATTCATGAGTCAGCTGCCCCTTTTTGGTGTCTAAACTTAAGTAGGGAAAACTGGTTTGGAGGCCATGCCCCAAGAGGTCAGAAGGCAGCAGTGATGGAGCAGGGTCTGTGTCACAGAAGGATGAGTCTGTGTAAGAAAGAGTTTCAAGGCATGAAATGAGGAGCTGTGTGCAAAAAGGTCATGCCTTCTGTTGATACCATGCTTCCCAGCAGATCTCTCCAGTGTTCTTTCCAAGGTTCTTACAGTCCTCCCCAGCAATGTATCCAAGTGTCTTCCAGAGGACACTGGTGACAGGAATGCCTTCTGCCACAGCAGGCTCTTTCAGTATCATCCATAACTCCAAAGGCAGTTTATTTCAACTGCCCAGCATATACATTGAAATGATGGATAAGCTGGTGCCTTCTCTCCTTGGGGTCCAGCACTGTGGATCAGAGAGAATCTTCTGAGAGAGATCCAGTGTCCCCAGATACTGTACAGCTAATGAAACACAGGGTGTGCATCAGTCCTGCTGCAGAGGGCATCTTCCTCCTTCTTTGATCACCTCCTACTGTTAGGAATGTTGATGCATTTTCTGTGCAATCAATCCAGCTCTTTCAGACCAGAAAAACAACTGCTCTTCCCTTTGAGGCTCTGGAAAACTGCTGCTAAGAAAAAGTAGAGATGTGTCCAGTGCTGCAGTGAACTATGAAGACAAGAAGAGCTTACCTCTCCTGTCTGGGGAAACTGGGGCATCTCATTCCCTCTTTAATCTCAGAGCTCTATGATATCCTTCTCGATTTCCATAATATTTAAAAATGTTTGAGGGGTGCTGGGAATAGCTTAGAATGGATACATTTTTGTACTCTTCCTGAAGCATCATTGCATCATAACCAGGACTCCTGGGTTGCATAGGTCTGTCAATTCTTGTCATCTTAACATGCTCAAATTTATTTCTATGCCAATATTTTCCACTCCATGAAAGAGCTTTCTGGAATTTTACTCTAAAATATTTACAGGCAACAAACATATCTGCTTTCTGTCGTTGATTTGCAAGACTAAACAAGCTGACAGCTTTCTCTGTCCATTCATAGGAAAGGTCTCCTCTCACTCAAGCATCCCACACTGTGAGAACTCTCTTGGAGAAGCAAAGGAATTCCTATGATGTGCATATAAAACTACCAGGCATGAAACATTTGTGAAAAATACTGCGGTTTAAGGCATTCTATAATCAGCATTTTTTACTTTTCCTTCTTAACACATTGAGGTAATGTATTAAGATTGATAGATGTCCTAATAATACAATTCAAATTCTTAAAATGAAATTTCAAGAAATAGAGAATCCATACAATAATTGTAACATATTTTTAAATCTAAACATTTTCAGTAAAAGAATTTTTATAAAATACACAACCTTACATTACAAGTCAAAATAACATTAGTAGTTTCAATGATGCTTTAAATTAAGCTGATTTATACATGTGTTATTTAATATCTCTAAGCAATATTTGCCTCATTTCATATAGATTTCATGTTGCTTTTGGCAGTTTATATATAGTAGCTAACTCCTCAACACATTTGTGAATATGATTAATTTATTTTTAGGTGTTTATGGCAAGTTAATATGTTTCTATAAGTAGCAATGATGGTAAAATTCTCCCAAAGCATGGCAGTTACAGATGCAAGCATTATAAAGACTAAATAGTGTGTATCATCTTATAAATTTGTCCTTTGAGATAATACAAAATGAGGCACAGTCAGTTAAGATATTAATCCTGTATGTTTAAAGTCCCTGACAATGAAACTATTTTATGAAATAGCTTTTAAGGCAGTTATAAGAGCGGTTCTGTCTCCATTAACACCCACACACACATTAAGCAAGCCTCCATTTCACTTTGATAATTTTAGAACTGTATAGCTTTGTTATGAAGCTGAGAAATCAACAAACTCTGTGTTCCTTTTGTGCTGCCTGCAAAAGGGGGGAGATGATCTCCAAAAGCAGGTATCCCTCATAAAAAAGTGAGCCATGGACAGCAGGGCTTGCACCCAGGTGACGCCTCTGTGCCTCCTGGGGAGCTCTCATCATTTTACAAGGGACCGCCACTGCTGGGACATCACGTTTTGCAAATGTTTAATGTCACAAAAATGGTTTGCTCATGACAGAGTTGTGACTGGGCACAAAACTTTGCACATCAAAGGTGACCTCACAACTATCCATTCGAATTCATCCTGGAGGGTGCATGTATGTATATACATATAGCTATATATATACACATATATATATGTGCACAGTCACATTTGCTTTAGGCATGGAGATTTAGTGAGACACTTAAATACAAAGTGAGGGTCTGAAGAGGTAGAGAAAGACTGTGGGGAAAGGCAGACCTGTTGCAGACCACGGGAGGATGTGGCTACAGCAGTTACTGCAAATGCTTTCCCTCCTTTCTCAGCCTTGCCTACTCTTACAAAGCTGCTGTTCTGCCACCACAGATTCCCCCGTTTATGGCTCTAGAGCTGGGAAGTTGTAAGTACAGCTCAGGTGAGCACCTAACTCCCAGTGGTGCTCAAGCAGAAACTGCATCTTCAGACTTATCTCCCGCTCTCCCTCTCCCCCCTCCCTCTCTCCTCTCCCCCTTCTCCTTTGCTCTTGCAGCTCATTAGCTCACTGATTTCAAGCTCGGTCCCAGCAGATTCTCACAGAGGCAGAGCAGTAGCTGGGCTGCACAGACATATTTTTGTGTTATTATCAAAAAGGAATGGCTGTTGATCAATTGACAGGAGGGCAAACTAAGAGACAGCAAATTCTCCCCTACTCTTTCTTCCTTCCCTCCCTCCTCTGCCCCTTCTTTTGGGCAGTAAGAGAGAAATAGCTTGTGCTACACAACGAGGACAAGGCACCAATACAGGTAATGAAAATATGCACAATTCTCTGATATAAGATGACAAGTTGAGGCACAGAAGCACTCAGGCTTGGGGCAAAGTCTGGCTCCTAGCTCATGGGCACTCAGAAGAGATCCTCAGTGGCTGCAGGTGATGCTGTCTGGTTTCATTCACTTGCAGATGAAGCAAGTGTTGCTCTGGCAGGAGACAGGCTGGTGATGCCAGAGCAGTGTGGCTGTGTGGAAGTGACCCACAGGGGTCTGTGCCCCTTGCATTGCTGTCAGACCCCCTGGCACCCCTCTGTTTCTTTCATGGCCATTGTGCGGAGGGCCATCAGGAGAAACTGTCACGTATCTGTGCCTGTGTCCATCTCAGAGTTTATAGTGACAAAAACAGCAGGATAACCTCTTCAGAGAAACACTACCCAACAATGATAGAACTGCTGGGTACAGAAAATAACTCTGGGGATTTTTCAGTTAATGGTTCAGGTGCTCCTGAAGCCCCATGTCGAACCCAGTATGATGTTTTTCTCCATGTGAGGATGAGATCCCACTGTCAGGAGAAACTCCAGCACAACTACAGCACTGAGGAGGAGTCACCTCTCTAGAGCATTAGCTGGCACAAAAGCTGTCCTGAGGCAAAGCAGAAGAGCACTGCTTACCCCTGGTTCTGCTGGCTTTTGTGCTGGTGTCAGCCAAATTTCTTCAGGATGGCACAAGATGGATGGGTGTAGAGGGGAGTAATTTTGCTTCTCCACAGATTGGAAGGAGAGCACAGAACAGCAGGGTGGAATTCAGGTGTGGAACCTTAGCAGAGCAAATAAATTAGCATCCTGTCCCTAGTGTGAAAAATGTTCCCACGCTGCTTACAAAACCAAAGGAGAAAATGGGTATTTCTGGGAAATCACCCTGTGCAGAGAGGAATGGATGGTGGCCAGCTCTGAAGGAAACCCTGCAGCACTGGCAGCTGCCTCTGAGCAGAGGAAGTCCCTATCGTGGTGGCCCATGCTCTGCCCTCTCGGGCATAATTATTTAGACTATTCATTTCCTAATGTTTGTTTTAGAGTAACAGATAAATACACCACATGATATTTACTTGCATTTTGCCTTGGTGCCAAGTGCTATTACTGTGTGTTCCCTGTGTTGAAATGTAACAGGGGACACCACCAGCTTGCTGAAGTTTTTCCTCCCAGTGCACAAGACAGAAAAAAAGCCAGATTTTTTTTCTGCAGTGTTACACACAAGAGGATGAGCAAAACCCCATCCAAGTAGGGTTGCACTTCAGTAGCTCTTAAGCACATCCACTTTACAGTAGCATGTGCTTAAATGATTTGCTAAATCAGGACCTTCAAATGGAGCCAAAGCCATTTCAGGAAAAAGGTTCCAGTAACAGCAATTAGACAGGGACTAGCCAGGCCCAAGTTTTTTGTCTTAATTATAGGAAGGTATTTTATCTACGAGCACATTCTTTCAAGTCATACGTATAACTCTTCCACAAGTAATCCAGGAGGTCAAAAAAACATTTTGCAAAGCTTCCAAGATGCAAAGGCACAATAAGAGGAAACAATTTTTTTTTCCCATTGAATGGCAAAAACAGAAAGAAAGGTGCCACCTCTCTGGAAATCACATTGGCTCTCCTGCTCCTCTGAGGCTCTTCTAGGAAACAGGACTGGGTTCCTTCGGTTCCCTTTGAAGAGGACAATGTCACTGAATTTCAAGCCATTCATTTGTAGAGACCAAAGACAAATATTTTTCTGAACTTTGACTACCTGAATCAGGGAAAAAAAAAATGTTTATAAACAGACACTGATGTTATTGATTACATACTTGGCTGAAATCACAAAGGCTTATCAGTATTCAGGGGCTTCTGAAGTAGGGTTTGTAAATGTCTACTATGTGTGTAAGTGAGCTATTTCCTGTAAATCAATGTACCTTACTTTAGACTTCAGCTTAATAGCAAACATACCCTCCAAAACAAATGACACAATCATTGCTTTATCTCTACATGAACGCTTTCCTATACCATTCTGCTCTTTTGTCTTTTTCTTTCACTAGAAAATTTGTACTAGTCATAAGCTTCAATTAAGGTAAATGAGCACTATAAATCTGGAATACCTGAATGTATAATCAGCAAACAAAGGCTGGTTTCTTGGATGTTTTTATTAAGAGGATGTACCTTAATGAATGGATAGCAACAAATGCTAGAGATGACAAAAACATGGCAAAGTGGAGACTTGCTTTTTATGGTTGTAAGAGTGCCTATTCTGATTATTTAAGAGACCAGAAGAGTTACATGTAGCAAACACACTGGTTCAGAGATCAGGGAAAGAAAACAACCCCATTTCTTCTTGTCCGTCAGGCCACAGAAGGAGATGGGTAGAGCTTCTCTATTCTGGATTTCTGGTGTTAGCAACATTTCCATGGCTGGTTCCCCCATCCAAGTGATTTAAACAGACAGTATCCTGAACTTGTTGAAGCCCAGCCAGGTTATCAGACCTTCATGTGCCCCTGTCTATTTTTCAGAGCTGCCATGTGGAAAGTACACTGTTAGGCAAGCAGCAGAAGCTGATTGAATTGGCTCTCACACCACTGGTGAGCCTGGTGCACAGCTCCACTTTGCCCTTTCTTTCCAATCCAGTATCAGGGTCTAACACAAACAATTTGTCCTATGGAGCTTCTGGAGTAGACCTGTTCTGTCATTTCTCAGGCACAAAGAAGGCAAAAGGCAGTTTGTCTGTTTCTTTCATGGCTGCCAGCATGCCCAGCTGAATTGCCATGAAGTGGGAACCTCCAATGCCATGAGCTTTCCCTGTTCTGTGACCCTGAGGTAAGCAAGCAGCCTGGCCTTGCTCCCCCATGGGCATTGACACGTCACGGGGTCCCTGGGGAGGCTGACCCTTGGGCCTGGTCCCTGTCATATGCACAGCGTGATGAAGGTAAATATGTGATGTGCTGCTCTTTGGACAAGGGCTGTTTGCCAACCTTTGGAAGAGATTTGGGCTCTTGTTTCACAACTGAAGGGGGGGAAAGCTAAGGCATTTGGGAGTTGGCCCCATCTGAGTACACACATCTCTCTTGCTGAATGGGATGTCTAAATTGCTGAGTCTGAGTGGTTTCATCAGTAATGTAGCATTACATAGAGCAGAAGACAAAAAACTCACCTCAACAAAGAGTTAGGGCTTAAGATCACTTTGAGATTTATGCTTTTAAAATTATCTTGTCAAATTCAAAATGGCTACCCAGAGAGAGGAAGGAAAAAGCCTGAACCATCTCACACATCTACGGCACCAAACAGGCAGAGCAGAAGCTAAACCAGACTTCTCCGAGCAGATGTGTGGAACCTTTCTGCCAGCACTTCTTGCCTGTGTGGATTCTCTAATGTCCAGACAAGAATGAGTTTATCAGCCATCATCTCCCTTTGTGGTAATTCTCATCAAAAGGGAAGAATTAAACCACAGGATTCATGCATTATGGAGATAGGAGAGACACATATGCCTGCATATTTCCTAGGATTATGTATTAACCTTAGGAAACAAGAGTTAATTATCTGCTAGAGCAGAAGACAGAACAGAAGCTATTCCTAAAATCAGAAGTGCTTCCTGAAAAACCTAGCAGTATGCCATTAGCTAAGAGGAATCTTTTTTGGATATCTTCACCCATACTAACAGCAAAGGATTTGCCTGCTCATCTCCCTGATGAGCACAAACACACTCACAGCTCCCCACTTCGTGATATCACTGAGTTCAAACACAAAATCTCCCTGCCTTTCAGTGGAGCAGCCAAGTGCATAGTGAGATCTGCCCAGCCATGCAATGTGAGAGAATGTGGTCATCAGCATGGTGAACAAATGTAGGGAAAATTCACACACTCACCCCTTGTCTAAACACTCTGTGCATTTCCTGCAGCATGGATGCAGGATAGCCACCTCCTGGAGAACCCACATGTGTTTGTCTGTGTCATGGTCACCACACGGGCATCACATTGCCCTGCTGGGCTGACACGGCACTGGGAGAGCTGGGCATGCAGCACCATGCTTTAAATCTTCCACTCAATCCAACAGACACCTCTTTGTGTGCCATTAACCCAAAGAACATTTGTCTCAGTGAACACCAGGGACATTTCCCCAGCCACAAGAAGCCCACTGGGCTGTGAGGTGCCCAGAGTTTGTGAAAGCTGCTTACATTACCATCACCCAGGAACTTTGCCCATGATTTGCATGGTCTACTGAAATTCACCATCCCCAGGGGATGGCTGCAGTGTGCTGTGCAGGGACAGCGATGCACATGGACAAAAGCATCCTGGGACACTCCTCTTCCTGCCACCTGGGCACTACTGGGGCCATTCTTGGGTCTGGGAAAGTCTATTGCTCTGGCAGGAAAGTGTGCTTGAAGGTCTGCAACTCTTCTTCATGAAGGATCCATGCATGGCTGAGGTCAGGCTTGAGGTACACTGGGAGACTTAGGAATTCATTCCCTCTCTGCAAGCTCAGAGAGGAGGATTTTCTCTGTAATATCTGAATTCTGCTTTATAATAAGAAACTAATTACCTTAAATGAAGCAAGGCTCAGTGCAACTAGTGAACTAAATGTAATGTATAATCATCCCTCATATCAACAGCACAGCAAGAAATTGGCTACTTTCCTGCAATTTTCACCTCAGCTCACCTTGGTATGCAGTCACTTCACTGCTCTGCCTCAAACCTCCCTTCTGTGCCAAGTAAATAAGGGTGCAATCTTTTCCATTAATTTTAAGAGGTTTTGAAGCAAGCCCTGCACATGTGGGAATTACAGCTGCAGTGTGATGGTGCTGTCTGCTGTCTCTGAAGCTCTCATGCACAGAGCTCATCACACACCAGTCCATAGGCCAGCATCCAGAAATGCACTTGTTAGCTCCTTGTAGATGCACCTGCAAGGTGATTACAGCAGGACAAATGGATTTTTATGAATTGGTAGTCACTGAAAAAGCTAAAGCTTTTCACAGATGCTGGCCACTGGTTCTGACCCAGTAAAGTAAACTAAGGTCTGATCAAACCATTCAATCTGACAGCTCATAAGAGTGTTTCAGCAATGCTGTGTTTGGTACCATTTAGCAAAATGAAGAAATTAGTGCATTTCTAATCGCTACAAGAAGCTAACAGTTCCTTTTCTATTCATACTCCAGGGTACTTTGGGCTTCTCCATGTTTACTACCTCTGTCTGCCTGGAAAAAATTTAACTTGGCTATTTCCTTGAGAAATGTGGCAACCACCAGCTGGGGAATACTTTCAGTTTCTGGTCCTAGTGTCTATTTCTGGAGTAATTTACTGAATATATATAATATTTCCGTAATCACTGAAGGAGATCCCAGTCCCCAGCTGGCAGTTTACAGATCCTATTGATTTTCTGTCCTCATCTCTCAGTTAATGTTTAAATATTGAATAGTTATTCTTTATTGATAAATATTTAAGTGGGAGAGGTATGTTTCTGAGGGCTCTTGCAAGAGATATGGCTGAGGAGAATTAAAAAGAGAGGAGTTGATTTGAAGCTAAATCAACACAGTGAGGACATGACCTGCGTCTCTTACCCCTTGGATGAACATCCAGAGAACAGTGGAACTGAAGAAAAAGACAACTGCACTGTAGGCAGCCAACCCCTTTGAGAGTATTTGTTTGTTCATTTCTTAGCCAATGTCTCTGGGATCCACCCAAGGCAGTCAAATACAAATTTCTAGAAAGACAGAGCCCCATTTGTAAATGAGATCATCCTACCCTGATGAGAGGAAACAGTCTCAAGTTGCTCCAGAGGAGTTTTGAATTGGATATTAGAGTCATAAAACATTGGCACAGGCTGCCCAGGGAAGTGGTGGTGTCATGATCCCTGGATATATTTAAAAGATGTGTAGATGTGGCACTGAGGGACAGGGTTTAGTGGTGGACTTGGCAGTGCTGAGTTAATGGACTGAGCGATCTTGAAGATCTTTTCCAACCTAAATGATTCTATGATACTATGACAACACCAGTGGCTTTTCTGCACTCTTCCTAGGCATAAAATTAAGAGGATCTCCATTTCCTCTTTCCTTTTGCTGATTATGGAGCTTTCTTGGCTTCTCGTGCCACCAGAAGCATTAGCTTTTCCACTGTAATGCAAGGATTTGTGATTACTTGGGTCTCATTCAAAATAGAGTAGCCCTGACTACAAGCATCTTGCTGCTTGCTGCATCTGTATTTGTAAACCTGATGAATGGTGCACAGGATCACATCTCTGGAGACAGCTGAGGGTCTCATGATCCTATGGAACACAAGAAGAAGAGGAAAGGGCAAGACATCTCATATATGGGTTAGTAATTTAGGTGGAGAACTAACAAAGGTGGGCGGGGAGAGAGAAGAAGAACACTTCTCATGAGCAGATCAGGTCAGGACCTATAAAAGTGCAGGTAAATGGACACCCTATGGGATATTTTCTTTACTTGAGCACAAGTATCCAGCTATACTTTTTCTTTGGACTTTGCCTTAGTCATTTTCTTGGAGTCACCCTCACCTATCCTCTGCCCCTTCAGTGTCTGAAAAGTGGGGCAGTTTCAACTGAGAAGGGCACAACACTGCCCAAAAGGTAGTCAAGGTGGTTGCAGCACTGCAGGAAAAGATGCTTTCAGATCACAGCTGGCAGGGAATAGGAGAGGTCTGCCCATCCTTTGGTCTGTAAAATCAATCCAAGGCCCCTTGCCAGCTTCTCACCATCAAGTTGTGGTAGAAGTGGAGTTTCTAGATCCCAGCCTGGTTTTGGCTGACTTGTTGCTTAACACTCAAAATGTGGCCACCTCTAGAGTTACCCAAAGCCAGAGTGCCAGCTGCTAAGCGGGATTTTACATCTCAAATTTTTCATGGGAGCAGATTAGCAGATTAGTCATACTTTTTCAACTGCTCATCCATAGTATTTCAGAGTCCCCATTGTAAAAAACAGGATAGTTCCCTGCTTTTGGAACTGTTTGGGAAAGAATGACATTTCTTGTGAGTAGTTTGAAGTCAGAAGTGAAAACTGTGCATTGGTGTACAAACACAAATCTCAGTGAGTTCCTGGGATAGAGGTGTTAATAGGTGCCATGGATACAATAAAACAGAAGACGTGTTTCCTGGTGGAGTGATATTTCTCTGTTTATTCATATTACACTTATTATAACACTATCAGCATGAAGAGGGTTATAATAATGAGGGCAGCAGGGATAAGATCATGTGCCTGCACAGGCTGCTGGTACCTTGCACACAGCTTGATCCTATTCAAAGGCTTAAACATACTTAAATCCTATCCTAATCCTTTATCACTTTAAGCCTCTTACAGCTTTAATGCTTAAAAAATACACCCTGAATCACTCAGCCTGACAAACTGGAAAGAGAAGAATGGCACCTGGGACTTCTGATGGCACCTGGGGCTTGTGCCTTGCACACCTAACAATGGGCAGATGCAGTCCTCAGAAAATCCCCAGTGGCCGGGCAGGATCCCCCTGGGACCAGGGGCAGGAGGGGCTCCCTGACCCTTGTCTCTGGGGAGTGGGATGGTGCTGGGCATCATGGGCATGGGAACACTTTCCTTTCTGGGAGAGAGGAGATGGAGGTGGGCTCATGGTGCTGGAAATGAAAGCCTCTAAGAAGCAGTGGGCTGTTTGAAAGGGTGAGTGTCCTCCTGGTGCTGAAACCCTTTATCTTGGAACAGGCACGGTGCCAGAGATCCATGTCACCTTCATTTTAGGGCAGCAATTTTTAAGGGGTAGGGTTTATTTTCCAGTCTGTGTGCTCACTCTGCTAAGCGTGACAGAGACCCTGCTCTGGCGTTCATATTCCAGTCAAAGCCTGTAGCTTTGACTGGAATATGAAGAAAGAAAAATGACAGCAACAAAGTCACTCTTTGGGATTGGGGTTTGTTCTGCAGGGAGATCTCTTTTTACCTCTAAAGTTTAGGCATTGTGAGTTGAGGGAAGGCACTATTATCTACCATAGCTCTTCTTCCTCCGAAAAAATAAGACATTAGCAGGCTTGACATTAAGGGACACTTTTAAAGTGTTCTTTTGCAGTATATTTTGTTGCATATATCCACCAAGTGTGGGAATAAAGTGTCATACTTAAGGGTTTACTCATCATGCGGCTTCTCTTGTTTCAATGAAAATAATTGATCCCAGACATGTACATGCAATAGTGCTTTGCAAGGAACCACATACTGTACCAAATGCTTCATACTGTACTCAGATTAGAACTTTGTGTCAACCCATGTGAATTATTTGCAAGGCAAAATACAGAAGAATTCTCTCCAGGGTAACACTGAGGTTACAACAGTTCATTTAGCAAAGATGAAACAGCTTCTGGGCTGGAAAAAAGGAGTTTTTATGATCTGCTTGTGGGGCTATTCTGGTTCAAATATGAGTGTCCCAGCAGCAAATGCTTACAGGAAGAGTAAGACATGACAGAGTTGAGCAGCAGTGACCATACTCCAGCACACACTGCAGACGGCGCTAGGGACAAGCTCCTGCTGTGGCTGAGCAGGGACAGGGCACACAAATAATACTGGGCTCCGAGTGCACTGCAGTACTGGGGATGCAGGCCGGGCTCCCTCGTTCCTCTCCCCATCCCCTCTCCATCCCAGCCTCCCTGCAATCGTGTCCCAAAGTAACTGAGAGTGACAGAGCTGCTGGGATGACAGGGTGATGGCACCCACACAGCCTTCCTACTGCTGATGATGGACATGCATCAGGAGGGAGCATGTTTTTGGGTTAGGTGTTACCTCCCAACCCCTGCCCACTCTCATGACAGCACAGCCTCTTCAGCCTGCGAGTTCAGACGCCCTGATTCAACATTAAACTTGTATGATCCTGCAAACCCTCTTATGTTGTCAAGCCAGACCTCACAGAAATTCTCTGTGGGCTAATGCTCAGAGCTGCCATGCACATCAGTGAGAGCATGTCTGTGCCAGCCTGAACTAGGCACCTGCCAGATGCATCTGGACCCAACCTGCTGTCAGCTAATTTGATTTTTTTAACGGCAGGACACCTCAGGTCACATATGAACCCTCTAGAGCACAGCCTCACCTGAGAAACCCCTTTAGTGCCCTGAAATGCTGACTTCATACAGTTCAGAACCCTGAAGCTGTTTGGGCTGTATATGGGGAATATTTCATCCCTGCCACCTGAGCCTTGTATCACACTCCTCCTCATGGTAAAGTTGCAGTGCTATGCTTGGTCTTACCCACACTCTGCCCTCCATCCTGCTGGGAATTTGTCTGTTCTCAGAGAAGCCCATGGACTCATCCAGCTCCCTGATCCCCTAAGACTGATGGAAGGGAAAAAATGCAAGAGGACCTGCAGTGCTACCCAGGGCCAGAGGATGCCTCCATAGGCACTGAGGGTCAGAGTTATGAGCTTGTTGAACAACAGCAATAAATGATGGGAGCAATGGGATCCACAGCACTGCACATCCAGGTTTGATGTGCTCCAGCAATGACCATTACCAATTATTAGTACCCAATTTTGGAAAATTTAATTTTTTTCCCTGCATTACTTAGCATTTACATAGTTTTTCTGATGACATGCACACCCCAAATTGATATTGAGAGGTGGTTTTTTTTGTTTGCTTGCTTAAATTTTAATTTGCTGTTGTTGTCATCGTCAAGGTTTTAGTTTGTTGTTGCTGTTACGTTCATATGCTTGTTTTGTCTTCATTTCCATCCCTGCTTTCTTTTCTTCCAACACTGGGAGACAGTCCACCCTTGCAATATTTCTGCTGTGACTTACACCCAAAGGAGCTGGTTCCAGATGATGGAAACTTCCAGCCTTTGTAGGCAATTCAGCACATGAATTACACTTTTCACATTGCATTCCCTTGTTAATCAACTGCCCAAGAAATCCCAGCATTCAAAGAGTAACAAACATATTCTATACAGGTTGTCCTTGAGAAAGGGAGAAGTCCATGTAAGGGCACTGAGTAGCCCTGTGCATGGAGTCTGCTGAGGAGACCAGCATTCATAGACCCAGGGATGGGCCTATAATGGCAGATTGTTCATCCCCAGAAGCATTGGTATCATCCTCTGCACCAAGTGTGGTGACACTAATAATCTGATCCTTTAGTACTCTGACAACTTGAGAAATCTACCTGTGTCCATCTTCTGAGCCTGGTTCTGAGGATCAAGTCTGTCTGTCTGTATCTTTGGAAGACTTTAACACTGGGGTTTATTTTGTATGTGTGTGTGTGTTTTCTTTTCTTTTTTCTTTCATTCTCTTAAACCTTACGTATGAACTCCTGGAGTCATAGGAAGGGAAAGTTCTTGCATCACCTATAGGTGTGAAAATCACCTTCAGAAATGTCATGTACAAACAAACAAGCAAAATGATGGCACTGTCTGTTGAACTAGATTTTTCCATCACAGCCAAGTGCTGAGGGGACTGTGGGTGGGAGGGATGGACATGTCACTTTCTACCTCTGGTTTAAACTCTTGCTGTGACATGTAAAAGAAATCAAGGAAGGGAAAAGCATCCCACTGTTATTATATTTAGACATCTTGTGTCTTTCTCAGGCTGGTTGAAGCCTTTGCATATAGAGTCACTGCTACTTGAGCAATCGGGGGCTGGAACAGCCCCAGGGGTGTTTGTGACCTGTGCGTGCTGGGGCTGCGTGACCAGGATTTGCACAACCTGGGCCAGACAGCTCCCCAGTGAAGAGCAGGGTGAAGGAGATGTTGTGAAAGTCAGCTGGATGGCAGTAGGCTGAAGGCAAGTGAGATTCCCATTTCTCATCCTTTACCTCTGCTGGACACAGCCCTGCTCTCAGCTTGGCACTGCACTCCTCTCACATTGGATTTTACCCTTGAAGAACTGCCACACCAAACCCAGGATGCAAGGGGTGAGCATAGCAAAACCACTCAGCCTCTCAGCCTCCCCTGCAGCTCCTTCTCCTCCTCTTTCATCACCCATCAAGTGCTAGGCAAGTTTTATTGCACATGTCTGTTTTCTAAAAATGACTTGGCCATTCATTCCTTCCATTTCTAGGAATCAATGAGAAATGGAGAGCTTGGAGGGAAGCTGTGGCCACTTCTTGTTTCTGCCAGCAGCTGTGGTAAGCCACTTGGACCTGCAGCGAGTACCAGGGCATCTGCTCCAGCCTCCTCATACCCAAAGCCACGAAAGTTCCTGCAGGATGCTAAAACAACTTTGGAGACTTCAGTAATGAAGACAGATCCTTAGAGACTTCACTTGTACCACACCCAGAAAGCAGGAGGGCCCTTCTACATTTTTGGCCCTTACAGTGCAGGTAGGCCATGGCCAAAGTTGCTGAGAAATAAACACAGTCCACCTCACTGTCCAATAGCCAAAGACAATATGATGGCAATAGAGATGCATCTCAAAGATCTGGAAACAAGAACTTTCTCTTAAATTGTATTGTTTACTTCTTTCAGGAAGTAAGCTAAACTTGTACTCTCCATTGGCAGCCAGAGCCTAGGAAGCTTCTCTCATGTCTTGGTTTTCATTGTGCTTTTTTCTAGGGCTGAGTAGAAAGGTGTATTTTAAACTGGGATTAAGAAAGGCGAGACATCTGAGGTCAAGCAGATTAGCAGTGAAATTTGGTTTAGCTAGACAGATCACTAACCACACTGTACTGCAAGAGGTCCAGTTCATCTGGCCTAGCCCAGCTGTTGAGGTAACAGGGAGTCTTGCACCTCTCAACAATGTTGTGGTTTTATTTCCCAGCAGAAATTCTTGAACTCTGTCCAAGTGAGTGACTGAATACTGCCTCTCACTTTTCCCCCTCAGCACAGGAGGACAAACAGGCCCACTTGGAAGGGAGCTTGCATTTCTCCCCGCCTTGCTCTCTGAAGCCATGTGAGCTCAGCCGCGTCTTATCACTCCAATCTCTGCGGGCCTGAGCCTCTGGGGTTAAGAGAGTTCAGGACCACACAGAACCAGATGTTACATTAGATGGATAACATGAGTCCAAAGCCAAGGCTAACACAGAGAACTGTGCAGTGGGAAAGCAGATACTGCATTAGCAGAGTGCCATGATGCTTTCAAACATACTTCTTTGATGGCATGATGCTGTCTTTTGTACTTTATAAGCGCAATTTGAGCACTTCAGTGAGATATTTTGCAAAGTTCTGCCGATCAGTTGTGGTGTCACCTATGTGTTTCATCTTTTTTTTAATCAGAATGTTACCCTGTCACTTATTTCACCATAATGATCCTATAAAAAGGTCTAAAAAGGTTAAATGCACTACTCCAATGTCAAGGAACTTGGCAATGAAAATATAATTTTGCAAGTTGCTGCCAGACAGTGAGTTGCGAAAGATTCACCGTGACCAGCAAGGAGACTGGATATGGCCTTCTCCAAAAGTCTTCGGAGTATAAATATTTTTTATCAGCTGTGTAAAATACCAATGCAATGAGTGTGAGCAAGAATGCTTACCAGGCTGCAGCATGTTTGACTAACCACAAAGGCGGTCTGGGACTGAGAAAGCTGTAATGGATACAGGCTAGGAATCCTCTCCTTGGGACAGGCAGCAACAAAAGGTTTCTAGGACTTTTCAAGATAATAACTGCTCTGACCTCTGAATACAGAAGGACACTCATAGCACTCATGCCCCCTAAAGCCTGATTGCTATTGTTCTGCTTACTTAAGCATGTCCCCAGCTCTAAATAAGTAGCAGCAGATGCCAGGCAGCACTAAGGCTAAGAAATGGATTATTGGTAGCTCAGAGAGATTCTCCCAGTGCTGGTCCCCTCTTGTGTGGGTCCAGCACTGTACTGCTCCAGCTGTCACCGGAGAAAAAGCTGCAATTTTGTTTTACATCCCCTCCTTGCCTCCCCCACAATGTACGTTATGGAAAAAGTAAGAACAGGCAATACCCTACGTTCACTGAAAAACAGCAGTGAAGTAGCTTTATCAGGGGGATTTTCCAAAATTTCACGGTCTGGTTTAGCGTTTCATTTTGGCACTTGTTTGTCTTGATTTATCAGGGGAAAAAGGGACCAGCCAGCTGCGATACTCCAGAAGGTTTTACTCTGTTGTGATGCTGGTGAGAAGCATGCCAAACCAATACCAGAAGGTTTGGTGATGTTTTCATTCAGTAAATCATCTGGTATTTTAAAGATGTAAGGGAGGTTTGAGCCATACATACCAAAGTTCCCTGTTCCTCAGCACCCCGTCCCTGCTAGTGCAATCCTCAGCTCCTCAGCAAAAGTAGAAAATGTGAAGGCACATTCTCAGATGTACCCTCCCAAATTCCAGCTGTCTATGGCTCAGGGAATGGAAGCTGTCATTATTCATGTCCTCCATGAGCTTTTTTTGTATGAAGTGGTGAAAATTGGTTTACGGATGCTCCCCTCCCTTTTCTCTTGTATCTCAAACTGAGGTACAAAATGGAAAGTTCAAGACAGAGAATGAGGGGCTCATGGCTGTGACCTCAAACAACAGCAGGAATACTAGGAGAAGGCTGATAGAGAAAGGAAACCAAAGTAGTTGGTTATGCAATATCATTACATTTTTATGGCATTGCAATGTCAGATTCAGCTCCTTCTAGCAAATTTCAGGAGTTTCAAAAATTATGTTGTCAAACATTGTTGTTTCAGAGAAATACCATTTCCATCAAACATATATCTATACATTTCATAGTTGAGTGCCATCTCTCTAAAGAAAGGATGGGACAAATACTGTGTGACTTGAGTGACTGATTACACTTCATTAAGAGCAACTATTGTATATCTAAAGATCCAGGGCAGGAGCAGCCTACAGGAAAGCACATTCCTGTAATCCTTAAAAATAATCAACAAATTCCCAGAAATTAGGGAATGATTGGAAGGCTATACTGATTGAATAATTAAGCCAGAACAGATGATTCACTTACTCTAATCAGCAAAAATACATGAAGAGAAACTTGAAAACCACTTAGCTGCTGAATTGCTTGGCCCAGCGGTAGTTGTTGCTTGTTTTTATTGGCCATTAATTAATGGATACGTATTGAAGGCTAAATATAAAAAGGCCCCTTACGAAAAATGATGCCGGCAAGCCTAGCGCTCTGTTTCACCATGACAGCTGGAGTAAAGGTCTCTGGGTGATTATCACCGTCACTCCAGCTCACTCATCTCGAGCCTCTGCTGCCATTCTGCCTCTGCCTGCTCCAGCCGCAAGTGCTGTTTGTCCCAGGGCTGCGTGTTCCTCGGAGCCAGGGTGAGTGCCGGGACCAGCCCATGGCCGTGGCTGGGATGTAACCCACCCGTACCTTCCATGCTTCTTATCCCTGCACCAGCTGTGGAGATAATTTCATTTGTCCAAGGAGCTTTGGTCACACTTGTCTGCACTTCTGAGCACTGGCAATTTGTGCTGCCTGGCACAGGGGCAGAGCCCGTGGTACGCAGGTGGTGTGGTGGGCTTCAGGCATCTCTGTGTGTATTTATAACTGCGCCGTGCTCCGAGACAGGAGGCAGCTGACAGTGGCAGTCAGTGGGACTGTGCCCAGGACCCTTGTGCCTGCTCTCTGACCAGCCACTGTCAATCAAGATGCTGAGATTTAAATTTTATGAGCCAATCCGGTTCTATAGTGAAACGGCGCTCTGCTGGAAAATGCTGGTTCCATTAAGACAAAGGTTTTTTTCAGAAAATTTTTGGTTTTTTCCATGGAAGTTATTTTCAAAAAATTGGTCAAAAGCCATCAGTCAAACCCATTTTTATTCAGCCTTTTTGAGATGAAATTTGATTTTCCAATTCAAAACAACTTTTCTATTTTGTATTAAGAACTTTTCAGATGTTCTTAGTCCCAGAAAAATGTAGCATTTTCATTTTTTCCAAAAATTAATATGACCAGAAGCATTATTTTTCTCTTTTTGACATTGTCTTCTAAATAGTTTATTCTTTTTGCCATCTTTTCATCTTCCATTCCTAAAAAGAAAAATTTTTGAATCACCAACTCTCCTTTGAAATGCAAAAAGTTCATTCCCACAGAGCACTTTGTAACAGAGGGAATGTATTTCAGCAAATGTCCCTACCATAAAGAGCTTCCAGACAAAACTGATTTAAAAGTCATTTAATTTAAATTTCCTTTTCTTCATAAGCTTCTGCTGCTGCTCACCATTTTTTCTAGATCTCTGTTTTTCATTCATAGCAGACTCATTCCGACCTCAAATCCCACTTCCTACTAAGCCTGGGAATAAAGATTCATAATGTTACTGGGTATCCAATACCACGGATTTGGTGGAGATACTGCTTTTACAATATTTCATAATCTTCTTCTCCTCACTAAAGTCTCCCTGTCCCATAGGCATAAATGAGGAGACCGTCTCTCTTTTCCAACTAAAATCAAGTATATTTCACAATTCCCAACAACCTCCTTTGTAATCCTCTGCTAAATATCTGAGTACACTCAGGGCATTTGTTCACAACCCCTATTTAGTGTTGAAATTTGCTGCATCTCCTTCAAGCCTGCAAAATGTCCTGCCTACCTGAAAGCTTCTCTGCTTTTCCAAAATAAGAGAAAGTATCTCTACCTGCAGACTTTACTCTGCCTTTTATTGCAGCTCTATTTTACAACAAATATTACTCTCAGGGACGGACAGACATTAGGAAGAGCATGAGACAGCAGGAGGAGAGCAAAACATTGTGTCAACAGCCCATGTTGTAGGCCTTGG
>NW_028147394.1:0-24999 GCF_008360975.1 Lichenostomus cassidix | reverse complement strand
ATTTCTCTGTGAACCAGAGGTGAGTTGATGTCCCAAAGGTCTTTTCCCATTGTTGGGTATCATTCCTTCTTCCCTGGAAGCAGTTATGAGTTAGCAGTGGATGAAGTGTTCCTCCAGTTTATAGCAGTCTAATGCTTTTCTATGCTCTTAAGGATCTTCTTCTTTGAAAAGAGATTTAGGAGATTTTTTCTGATATTTTACTTAGCAGTCACACAGCCTTTCATTTACTTTCCTTGAAGGGCTGTCAGTTTGACTGCAGGGTCTGTGAGACAGATCAGTCCTGACTTTACAGAGTGGTCAGTGATAGCACAGAGAATATAAGAAATTTGCATACAGAGGAGTCAGTGATAGAAAGAGGAGAAAACAAACCAGGAAAAACCAAACACGCACTCTGAGCCTGCTTTCTACAGAATCTCTAAACCTGTGCAACTCCCCTCCTTCCTGTCCTCACAGCCATCAGTACACCAGTGGATATTACCGTGTGTCTGCCTACTTCCTGGCCTTGATGATAGGAGATCTGCTGCCCATGAGAACTACTCCAGCCATCATATTCTCATGCATCAGTTACTGGATGATTGGTAAAGAATTGATGCTTTCATTGAACCTGTCATCTTCCAACACCTCTGATTTCTGACTTAGCCAGAGACTAATTCCTGCATCTATAACATAAAACTTCTTGAATGCACAACTGGCTTAAGTACTTGGCATCATAACTTTGGAGGACTCTGGGGCAGGGGCAGAGACACCAGCAATCTGAGACAGGGACCTGCCTGACAATGTCTTTTGGTAATGCCCTTTGTGCCTTTGAAGCATGCATAGTTCCTGCCAGCTCCAAACTTGGTCTTTCTTCCTGATTTGCCTGTCTTATATATGAGTCCAAGGGTACCTCTCTGGGGTTCATAAGGTGGTTGTTTACTGGACTCTTACCTTTCTGGTTTTGGACAGGATACCAAGCTGTTGCAGGCCGGTTCTTCTTCTTCATGCTGACCCTGATACTGGTGTCCTACACTGCCACAGCCATGTCTCTGGCTATCAGTGCTGGGATGGATGTGGTGGCTGTGGCCAACCTACTCATCACTATTTGTTTTGTCCTGATGCTTGTAAGTATAATAAGGGGATGTGCGCTCCTGTGGTGGGGGGAGGAAAGAGCTGAGACCAGCTGAGAGGACTGGGTTGAGCCAGCCCTAGTCAGGTTGAAGTATCCATAGTCTAGTGGCATGTCATCCCCATGCTTGTGATTTTATTGTTGCCATAGTCAAAGATACTTCTGCCAGTTTGTAATCTGAGGGTCAGATCACTGCTCACGTGCAGTTCAGTAGTTGTGATGCCACTTTAGCTTTCCAGTGTGCGCCAAACAAGTGTTGCTTATTAATTGTCCTTACAAAGATTGATTTTTAAAAAATCTTGTATTTTCATTATAAGAAATACAAGGGATAAACCAGGTAATTTAAAAAGTTTTGAAATAAACTTTAGAGCTGTTGATTTTTTGCATTAATTTTTGCTGCCCAAGTGGGATTAGAAGGCACAAACCCTCTCTTCTTTGTAATTCAGTATTGCCCTTGGGTTCAAGAAATTACTTCAATACTCTTCCCCAAGGATTTTTTAAGGAAGAGAACAAGAGAGAGAGAAGAGACTTTTGACTACTCATAGAAGAAAGCTGTGAATTCTTTTTCAAAGAGGTGATGCTGGTGATGAAACTTCTTCACTGTGAGACCTACCAAGTTACATACTTCTTGTTAGGTGATTCCTGGTAGCTGTGTACATACTCTGAGCCACAGTATTATTCTTTGATTTGCAATTTAATTTGCTTTTGCAATAAGCCAAGTGATAGTGCACTACTTCAACAGCTTGCTGTGGGTGAGAAGTGTGCATGTGTAGTGAAGGGCAGCTGATGTGCATTGAGTTAAGTCACAGTATATAAGGAGTGACACTTGCATGTCCTGAAAGTCAGTGGGATAAACACAAGATCACTTGTGGTGAAGCAGAGGCTGAAGTGTCATGTTTAGCTGTGAAGGCCACTTGTGCCAAGATATGTGTTGGTTTGAAAGCAAACCAGTGGGAGATCCCAAGTCCAGATTGAAATTAAAAATAAGTGAAATAATACAAGGAAAAGCGCTGACAAAGTCAGATACAACCTGACACCCTGTTAGGGTGGTGGTAGCAGTCCAACTGAAGTAGCTCAGTTGAAGCAGTGATCCTGTGAAGGTCTGGTCTCCAGCTGAAGGTCCAGTGGTAGCTCTTGTCCTCTGGGAACCCAGTAGACAGGGCTAGCTCAGGCAGTTCCAAGGCCAGGTTATATCCAGGTGGGAACACCTGGCTGCTCCCTCCTGGGCAGAGCATCCCACAATGGGATGAGATAAGTCCATGAGTCACACAGTGGGTCCCTGATGGCCCATTGCCTGTCATGCGGGGTGGGTCATTAGCAGGTGATAGCAGCTAACAGCCCACAGCTGGTGGTAATAGAATACTTAAAGACATCTATATTGCAACCTAGGACACAAGAGGTAAAAGCAAATCTTGTTCCAGGCAGGAGAAAGCCTGGATAAAAGATGTAGGAAAGAGGAGACTGAAACAGTAACACCCTTAAGGCTCCCTGTTTTTCTCCTTTTTGATTCTCCTATCTCAAATCTCTCTGATTGATCCTTCTTTAGCCTCTGGCTAGCTCTACCATAGGACAGTCCTCCTGAGTAAGAAGTTGTGATCATGCTTCTTAGCTGACATGTGGGTGTAGAAAACCTTTCTGACCTCTTTGCAAGCAGTTCAGCTGAAGTACTTGGGTGTGCTGTTGGGCCAGCAGCCTGGGAGTGCTGCAAGGCTCCAACTCATGTCTGTGGGTACAGGCATGACAGCAGTAGTAGGTCCATCAATCCCAGTGCACCTCTGCTCAGGCAAGAATCTGGGCAGCATCTGGGCAGAAATGGTATTATTTACAGTAAAAAGAGCTTGTGACTCATTCATCTCTTCTGTTCTATTTCAGATCTTTTCAGGCCTCTTAGTGAATCTCCCTTCAGTAATGGGATGGCTGAACTGGCTCAAGTACTTCAGCATCCCCCGATATGGCCTTACCGTGAGTAGAAAGTAGCATTGGTCTCCCCTGAGTAATGTAGCCACACTGCTGCTTTCTGGAGAGGTTTTGAGTATAAATTGAAGTTCTCTTAAAAGTCAGATTTGGTTTGTTTTGTTGCATAAATGTGGTAAAAAAAAAAAAGATCAAAGCAGCCAGCCTCAAAACAGAAGCGAGAGTTAAAATTCTTGTGTGAGAGCTGGAAGTCTCAGACACTGAACAAACACTTTGTGCTACAGAATTAGTGCTGTTTGGACAGCAGCAGAGCAAGCAGCCTAGTAAGGCACTAATTCCTAGCCTGAATAGTTGATCCCCATGGTTTAAAATAAAATCACATATTGTACAGCCTCTCCATACACTACTGTATGGGTGGCCAGTCTGAGGCCAATGACTTTCCAGCTGGTTAAAGGATTTAATATAATGCCTGAGAGTCTCAGTGTGTCTTCATCTGAAGTGAAATTTGACTTTTCTGAATAGTAAGGAGCTGGGTGCACCTAAGGGTGCAGCTGCTTGAAACACAGTAACTGGATAGAGGAAGTCACAGGTGGGAGCTGGGTTTCCATCTCTGGTCTTCATCCTGGCCAAGCCTGTTTGGAAGGAATAGCTGCCCACTTTGAGTAAAAATGAGTGAAATGAACGCTGGAGCTGTTGCAGGGTGGGAAATGTGTGAGATGTCATTGTTTGGGTATCACTGAAGTATTTTATCAGTGTTATTCAGTGTGGAAGTGTCCTCTGAGATAGCAGCGAGTGCAGGATGCTAGCGTTAGAGAACTCTTCACCTCTTGCCTTGGCTGACTGTGCCATGTCTTCAGTGTGGTAATGCTGGAGTGTCTGCATGCAGCCACATGGTTTTCTGGATCAGTAGATTTACCCAGGTGAAAGTGGATGAACTTGTAGGTGGCAAGACAGAAACCCATGGCTAAGTAACTTTGAAGCCAAGGCCTCAGACACCAAACTGCCCTGCATGTCAAACTTGGAGCAGCTCCTAAGAAAGGCAGTGATTAAAAGGTTGAAAATAAAAAGGAACATAAACATATGACTCCAATAATGGTGGCGTATGTATTCTAATAATCAAGTTCCTTTGAAGTGTTTCAGTTTTAATACCCCAGACCACTAACTCTACAAAAATCTGGTGTCTTCCTTTTTTCCTAGGCTCTTCAGGTGAATGAGTACAGAGATCTCTACTTCTGTGGTGAAAAGAATCCAAATGCTACAGTGTTTTTGGGAGATACAGGCAGTTGTCCCCCCAATATTTCATCAGAAATGTAAGTATGGTGGTTCTGGGCCTGAATTGTGATGACTTGCTTAAAGGGAAGTCTGACTGTGTCAAAATTTTATGCTATTCACAGAATAACCACTTACAAGCCAGTCTCAACAACATGTCCCAAAATATTGTATTTTAGGATTATATAGTAAAACTCCACAATTGTCCAAGAGTGAAGTAGGCATGAAACTTTACTCATAAAAATAAGCAGGTGAGCTAAATTAGGTTTTGTATTTGATAACCTAGCCCTGACTGAACAGTTTTCTCAAACAAACCCAGGGTCACTTAACAATGGAAATGCAATGTGTGGACAGCTACAGAGTTCCTGGAGAGCAGTAGACCTGTGATCAGAAATATGCCTCCCCTACAGAGTTTGTTTGTAAATGTTAACCTCCCTGCAGATACAGCAGAGAGCCAAGGTATCACTCAGTGCTCCATTTTGCCCCATTTGAAATACTCTTGGCTATTGATATCTTAAGCTGTAGCAGTGCAAGTATTTAATGACATGTACCAGAGAGATGGCAAACCGAGTATTTTGCAGGGAACAGTGCTAGACCACTATTTACATGTCTTTTGGACTCTGGCCCCTGCTATGGACTTCCAGTGGTTGTTGTGGGATACTAATGTTTCTGTAGTTACCACAGTTTAAGGTGGTTCTGAGGTTTCCTCATGAATTGCCAGCTGTCTATAAAGAGCAATAAGGTTACTACTGAAAAATTATGAGAACTAGAGATCTCGATTTGTCCCTTGAGCTTTATTTGGTGATGGGTTATGAAGTTTATTTCTATCACGTATTTTGCAGAGGTGGGGTAGAAGGATCTTTGTGGAACAATAATAAAAATAAAATTAATTACCTGAAGATGTGTACCACATAGTAACATGAACTTGTGCCCCATGCTTTTCTGCAGGTGTTCTGGTGAAGCCTACTTATGCAGCCAAGGAATTGCCCCTACCAGCTGGGCAATGTGGGAAAACATAGTGGCTCTCTTCTGCATGACTGTTATCTTCCTTGTCATTGCCTATGCAAAACTCCGGTTTATGAGGAAGTTCACATAAGCTCCTGTGTTGCCTTGCCCTGCAGCTTCTCAGGTGTTAAAACTGCAAAGCTTGCTAAGGCCTACTGGAGATTGCCAAAATGTTTCAGCTGACTTTGCTGGACTTCAGATGGGAACCCTCTCCCCCTGTTTTTGGAGCGTGATCTCCACAGGATTGTGATTGTGGGTTTTAAGAAGAAATGCATTAATGTACATTGTGTAAGTGATTTTTTTTTCTAAGAAAATATAATTTTCATAATTCCTTAGGTACATATAAAACTTTATATTGTAAACCATTATTATTCTGTGGCCAGCTTATACACAAAATATTCTATTGAACATGTGAGCTTCTCCATCACAAAAGGTGAAAGATGATGGTGGCATTTATGCATGGATATGTTACCCCTTGTTAGTGCCTGTCACAGCTGAGGAGAGACAAAGACCATTCACAGTGTGTTGGAGATGCCTTTGAGTTTGAAGTCAGTACAGAGATTGAGCACTCATTGCCAGGCAAAACCAGTTATACTTCTAGTAGCTTCTCAATGGAAGCTACTTCCAGAAACAACTTTAGCTTCATTAAAAACTTACAGCAATGGTAAGTTAAGACATCTCACCTAACAAGTAAGTCTTAAGTAAGATATCTCACCTAAGAAGAGAAATATATATTGTTGTACTGTAAAAAAAACCCCAAAAAACCAAACCAAACAACTTCCCCCCCACCCCAGGAAGAGCAAAAAATATATTTACTACTTAAAAGGAGGAGAGGAAATGCCCTTTTTCTTTATTTTTTTCTAAATAAAAATTTATATACTTAACCACTGGCAGAGCTTTTTAACAACAGACTTAATGCTTAGCTGCACTATCTATATATAGTACTGCTTACACTATGGACTAAAAAAAAGCCACATCCATGCTGCTGTGGCAACTACAGCAACGGTACCGCTGTGCCACAGGACCGACTATCGTGCCTGCACTTGTCTCCTCCCCACCTCATCAGCAATAGGAGATGCAAGAAGAGATGCTTTCCAATCGCATTAAGAACTGCAGATGTAAGCGGATCAGCCAAGCCAAAGGAAGACATCCTCAAACACAGGACTGAAGCGTTTGCCGGTGAAGCGAGGGCCGGGCCGGCAGCAGCGCCTGACCCGGGGCTGCGGTGTGAGAGTGCTGCCGGCGCTCTTGCAATGAGCGGTGCGGTTGCTGTGGTGAAGGGGAAATGATCGCACTGACGGCGCAGCCACATCGAGCACAAACCAGGCGCTTTCGGTTCTCCTTCACTGCCTTTAACAGCTGGGGCAGAGTAGCCTCGTACGACGTTTTACACCTCGGTATTTGTCTCTTTCCTGCAGCCGGGCGCCCGCAGCGCTCGCACACCCCGCACGGCCGCGGCCATCCCTCACGGGGCGGAGGCTCCGGGGCTCCTCCCTGCCGCTGGCGGGGCGGTGCCGGGCCTGGCGCGGGCTGGAGGCGGCGGTGCGGGCCGCGGGGGGGGCTCTGTCCCCATGGCGGCCGCGGCGGAGGGGCAGACTGAGGCCGGCGCGCAGCCCGCCAAGCGTAAGGGGCCGGGGGGCCGGGACAGGGGCCGGGCGTGCCCCGGGGCCGCGGTGCGGGGCTGGGCCCGGGGAGGCCGCGGCGCGGGCAGGAGCTCCCGGCGAGCCCGCGGCCTCGCGTGTGCCGGCCGGGCCGCGCCGCGCCGCGCCGCGCCATACGCCTGCTGCTGCCGCTGCTGCTGCCCCAGGGCCCGGCTGGGTCCTACCCGCGCCGCCGCTTCGGCCGGAGGGAGGCGCGGGCCTCGGGCAGCCTTCGTGTGGGACCCGGCAAACCCTGCCAGCGGGGGAAAGAGCGGCCTGTCGGGTTGGGGAAGAGGTGCCGGACTGCGGCGGGGAAGGGCCGAGCCAGGGCAGGTTGCGGTAGAAACTGGCTTAGAGAAGAAAAGCGGCGATTGCTGCTTTCCGCTGGTGGGGATCTGTTGTCGCCCCCCTGAAGCGGACTGGGGCAGCTGTGCGTCTGTTCCGAAGCAGTCACTAGAAATGAACAGCAGCACCGTGCAGAGCTTCTCAGAAGTTCTCCCCAAATTCCTTTCCTGTCTAAGCCCAGGAGGGGCCTAATACTTGTCAGTGCGGTCAGGCCGGGTACCTGTCTCTTGAAATACTCACTAGAGGATTATTTTGAAATAATGTTGGTGCTACTTTAAGGAAGTTGCCATGGTTTGTTACCCTTTAGTGTAAAGTAGACAACTTACATGAAAAGTAGCTGTAGGCAGCTTGAAGGGGAAAAAAATGGGACCATTTAATCTTTCTGGTGTGTTTCTGTACTTTAGTTTTGCCTTAAGTCTGCCTTGTCTTTACCCCGAACAGAGGATCCTGCAGTTGAAACCGCAGAGGAAGCTAAGGAGCCAGCGGAGGCAGACATCAATGAGCTCTGCAAAGATATGTTCAGTAAAATGGCCACTTACTTGACAGGTGAACTGACAGGTAAGGCACTGCAATACTGACTTGCTAGTTCTCCTTTCTTTTCACTTTCTTTCAAAGAAATCTGTTGTGTAATTTGTCTAAACTGTAACTATTTAGATCAAATCTGGTAAGGCTGGCAGTCCAAAGTTGGCGTGTTGCTAGGCTGCTAAAAACACTGAGATTAGTTTTATTAATTTAATGAAGTCCCAGAATAGCACAAATATTTTTCAAAATAATTCAGTATGATATCAGCAGCTTAAAACCAATTATTTTTAGTCTTGAAGAAGTTTGTACATGGAAAATCAATCCAAAAAAAGTGATCCAGGTTAAGAGAGACTAAGAGGGAAGCACTGCAGACAGTGGAGTTATTTTTTACTTGAGAGCAAGGATCATGCACATTTTCCAACATTTATGCTTTAGAATAAGCTGCTGTGCAGAATTAACTGGCACAAAGTAAACTGCTCACCAAGTTAATGCATTCCGTAGGCTCTGCTTTTGAAAGCACTCCACAGCACTACTAATTTGCCTAGACTTGAATGGTACAGATGACCAGTCTGGATTTGTGAAATTGGTTTTGTAAATGTAAGTGTCTAACTGACAAAATTAAGAGTAGAAATATGAGGATTTATTAAAAAAAAAAAATTAGAAGTGAATTCATCAGTGCAGTTGATTTTTGCAATTCACAAAATGTAATCTTTTTATAGTGCGTATATTAATAACCTGGATTCCCATCTAATCTGTTGTGCTTTGTTTGGCTATTGGTTTAAAATCTCTTGTCCTCTTGAAGAGTCTGCACAGAATTCAAACCACATCACCTATACTTAAAATAAACTTCATTATTTTTCAAGCCACCAGTGAAGACTACAAACTCTTGGAAAACATGAATAAGCTGACTAGCTTGAAGTACTTAGAAATGAAAGATATTGCTATAAACATCAGTCGAAATCTGAAGGATTTAAATCAAAAATGTAAGTATGCCAAATAAGGTAGGGGTGTAATGAATGATGCATTTGTTTGGGAAATGAAGCATCTCTTAGAGTCAGATTCACACTCCATTAGTGCTGAAGGAAAGAAAACTCACTGAAATAGATGTGCTACTATACAATGCCAGTCTCATGTATTTCTTAACAGTTTTAGACTATGTAGACTACTGTAAGAGAAAATATATCTGAATGTGTGTCCTGATTTACCCCAGATTCTGGATCTGATAGAATGAACACTTTTGATTCACGTTCTGTTGTTACTTGTGTTAGACACTAGACAGTACTCTTAAACATTTCATATTTTCCTGGAACATGGCTGTCAGTGTCACCACTTGATTTTGGGGCAGGGGAGGGAAGGACTTTTTGAACTGTCCTATCTGAAGAATGTAATAAATTCTTGTCTTTCAACTGTGAACTGTTTCTTGGAAATGCATTACTGAGAACTGACATATAAAATTCTTATGCTTTTTTAAGATGCTGATCTTCAGCCATATCTGGAGCAGATAAACCTAATTGAGGAACAGGTTGCAGCTCTGGAGCAGGCAGCTTATAAATTGGATGCTTATTCCAAAAAACTTGGTAACTATTGTCCTCCACTGTTAAGACCTAGCAGCATAGTGCCTTGCAAGGGGATTTAAAAAGAAAGAACGTTTAGCAACTCTGAGCTGCAGAGTTGCCTATGGTGTTTTTGAGCACAAACATGATGTGTGAAGTGATAAGCTTTGGGAAAAGGTTATGTAACACATTATATTACAGTGGACTAATACAGGTGTTGTTAAACTACAGCTTATTAGTGAGGCTTGATTTCTTTTCTATGCTATGCACTGCCTCATATTTTAAAGACTGGTGTTCAACCTTGCAAACAGAGGGATTCATAAAGTCCCACCAGGCACCCAAGTCCCCTTGGCTTAAATTAATATTGTTGTCTGACTTAAAAAACACGAGTTCTTAAAAAAAACCCATACAATTATATTTGGTTAAATGCAAAAAAGTAAAAAAGGATCCTGAATGATAGAGTAAATTAGCTGACAGGATACAGTACCTACCCACTACTAAAATACTATTTTTCTTTCTGCAGAAGCCAAGTACAAAAAACTGGAGAAACGATGAAATTACAACAGTCTATAAGCTGGATTTGGGCAATGAATCAGACTGATCTCTCTGGCTTTGCACAGCAGCGATTCTGTATGTTGACAAGGATTTGGTTACAGCTAACATGAAGACTGGGAAACTTTTCCAGCTATTGAATGCAGTAGGCTGTATTCAAGCTTAAGGCTGAATAATACTTTCCTCTTCTCAAGGGGTACTGTTGCCTCAGGTCTGCAGTGAAAAGTAGAAGCTTGTCCTTAACTCATGTTGATATTGGCTATATGTGTGTTAGTCCTGTTTTCCACATGAAATACGTGGTCTAGGGATAATCTGTAAAGACATTTTCCCTTAGTAGCAGCAAGTCCTGGACTTCAATTTTTGCATCACTGAGCTCTGTGTTGGGAAGATAGCTGGACCTTTGGACTTAATGGGTGGGGTATTGAAAACACTTCATTTTGGTATCCCCTTTTATCTGTTGGAAGTAGAGGGACTAATTACTATAAATTTACAATAAATTTGCTGCATTTATTTCCCTGGAATGTCAAGTTCTGTTGGAAAGATTCCGCGAGGTGTTTTTTTTTTTAATTTTTTCAAAGGGGTCTGTTACTAAAGACAAACTCGTTCAAGCTACTATAGAGGGTAGAAGAGAACATCTTTTAAGCTCTGCATCAAGTATTCCTGCAACTATATTCTTTTACTGTCTGGAGCTCAGGTGAAATTTCAAGACATACTACTTTATCATGTGCTCAGTTAACTTAGCAGATCCTTTCTCTGATGTAGTAGTTTTTGAAGTGGCGTGCCTAGCAGAAAAAGCTGCTTCTCTACTAGGTTAATAATGTTACCAGTTGCAGATTTGGCAGAGCCCTTCCTGCTGAGCAGATATTTCTCCTACTCTAAGGATATTTTTTCTGTATTGACCTTAATTAATTCAATCTGGCTTTTGAGTAAGAGTTGCAGTTGAACATAATATAAGTGCTGATATGCAAGAAAGAAGTAGTTCAAACTTTTTAGAATGTTTAAAAGAATGTCTCCTTAAAAACAGTGAAGCAGATGACTTTTGAGAACCTTCACCATCACTTTGAAAATCCTGGGTTTGAAATAGAAATAGCATTTCTGTGCTCACCGTGTTACCTGGCAGGACTGCAGAGGAACACAAGGAGGCGCCATGCCAGCAGGGAAAACCACAGATCCAACAGGAAGGGCACAGTACGAACCAAGTCTTGTTCTTGTTGAAAAAGTTACTTTTCTTTATAGTAAATACAGTGCCGTTTTAAAACTACAAGGATGAAAACCTCCAGGGACTCTGAAGATGGAAATCCTTCTCGTTACGCATCGTCAGCAAATGCTTATTGTTTTCAGGTAGGAGTGGGAAGAAATAGTGAGTTCCTTCCCAAACTCTTAAGTATTCCACCTCCCAGAGGCAAAAATGAGAGGAGGGGTTTGTCCCACAAGTGACTTTTTATTGAGAGGAAATTTTGGAGGCCAACTTTCTGGCTGGCTGGAGGATTGTGTGACAGTGGCATCCCAGTTAGGCCCAGAGCTGACAGCTGATGTTCCCATTTGTGTCTCTGAGTAACTATTGCCCTCCCTGCCTGAGGGACCTCTGTGTCCCTGATAGAATCCAAATCATGTCAAGGATGGCAGGTCCTTGGAGAGTAGCAGCGTGGAAGAGACATAGGTGTGTGTGTGTGTGAACAGCATTGTATTAGGAAATGTATAGTCAGTCCAAAAGCAAAGCCACGACTTGGTTACTGCTCAGGTTTCACCTGGAGAGTCCCTGAGAAATTGCAGAGGTGGTACAGAGGTACAGAAGGAGATTAAAGCTCACTGTTCTCTTTTGCGGCATTTTCTTGTGGGAAGTAAGTGTAAGAAAGTAGTGGGTTCTTGAAGGGAGGAGCAGGAAGAAAACAGAAAAGGGAGGGCTGATGGATGAGAGTCACGGGACAAAGTGTGTCATCAAAGTGGTCTATGCAACCACTCTGGAGCTGAAGCAGTTGATGGCTTGGGCTGCAACTGCAAACCAGAAGGTGAAAATCAGCCTAACAAGTAGAGTGCTTTTGGCAGAAGCAGAAGAGTTCAGTTCCAGAGGAGAATTCTTTTTTCCCAGCATGTTAAGACAGTTCTGCCCAGCTGCTCTAACAGGTTATTCTGAAGTCATCCAACTTTCAGAGCAGTACTTTGTGGAGAGATCCACAGTCTTCAGAATCAGGACACATGGCTTTAGCCCTTCTCTAATCCCAAAGCCCACTTCATACCATGGTGGAGTGTCTGGGTCCTTAAGCTCTTTTCTTGCTGATCTTTTCAGCATGGTGGAAGGTATCTGGAACAAGGAAGCTGCTGCCTCATTTGTTTTGGCAATTTTAGTCATGTCACAGCTAAAGAGGAAGTACAGAGTGCTTTCTTTTTATCTGGTGAGAGGACTTCTTTCTGTGATAGTTGTGGCTTTCTGCCGTAGCAATGCCATGCTACCAGTTCAGGGTATCTATAGCTTATTAACCTTTGGAAGCAAACAAGTTCTGCCTATTTCACATAAACAGTTAATGCCATTGTGGTAATACTACAGTTGCTGTCTTTTCCCACAGAGCACAGATTTAGCTCTTTGTCCTCACTGTCATCAATATATATTGTACATTGGTGGGAGTGTGATCAAGATAGGAAATGTCAGTCATGGATCTGTACATGTATGTTTGTCATTTCATGTAAACTCTATGATTTTTTTTCCTGATTGTAACATTGCTGTAGTGATCTTTGTGTACTTCATAAAATAATGGGAGGATGCAAGCTGGCATTCATGTAGAAAATGGTAGTCGGAGGATCCTGGTATTTAATTTGTCCCTTTTTTCCCCCCACACTGAACAGCTCTCTAACCACAACTGGGGTTCTGATGGCTCCCATAGGGTCCGTGCAGCTTTATCCTACGTGGGGAATGTAAATTTATAGGTCATTAGCCAGCCCATTCTTCAAGCCATAGTACATTTCATATAAGTGAAATGAAACAGTTAGATGTGTACAAGACTAGAAAGAGATTTTGGAGTATAAGCTTTGTGGACACAGGTTTTTCACTAAAAGATGTTGTGGAATCTCAGAAAAACAATACATTATATTACTTCTTTATTTGCAGTATAAATTGTAATTTCACAAACCTTCATTATAATCACACAGAAGGTGACCCATCTGCCCAGTCATTGATAAACTCCATCCCCACCACAGTAAACAATATGTATTGGAGCAAGAATACAGTATATGATCATCATTAAACACAAAAAACCTCAATGTTTTATGCTTGCCTTTACAAATTGGTCACAAACAAACTGAAGGTACAGAGGAGAGAGGTACATCAAGCAGAGTCTAAAAACCCTGAAGTACAAGCATCTATTCCTGCTCTGCTGAGAGAATCAGGTGATATGGACAGCAGCAGCTGGGATCTCAGAGAACTAGTCCAGACAGCCTGGCATGTCAGGAGCCAGACAGGAACCAGAGCTGGGCGAGGTAGATGAGCCTGTATAATTTTGCACAGGGATCTGTGTCCTTCCCTATGCAATTGCCTACTCTGTTAAGAGCTGGCTGTGTGATTAAAAAACACCATACAATTTTCTTTTCTCAGCACTCTTCTCTCCATAAAGAGAGAAGGTTCAGTCTCAACAGGTTGGGGAATGATTGTCATTCAGCCAGAGCATGCATGAGTTTGGGAGCTGGCAAGTGTCTTCACTTGGCTAACGAGGAACAAAGGAGACCTCATAGTGTGATGGCATTCTTCCCAGACTGCTGGCTACTGGAACAATGTCAATGTCTTTGCGATCTATAACAGGTTTCAAAGTAAAGTTCTGCAGGATGGATGTTAAAAATATGAATATCTCCATCCGGGCCAGACCTTCTCCTGCACAGACGCGTTTTCCTACAAGCAAAAAAAAAAATTTTAGTCACTGTTCCATGAAAGTTCAGACGTCAGAATGCACAGGCAGCTCTGCAGTATTTTGGGGAAGCAAGTGAATTAAACTAGGAATTAAGGGTCTAGAACAATAAGAGTGCTTGGTGTATGAAGGCAGTTTGAAGGCTCTGGTTGTTCATGTTGTGCTGCTGACTGATGGTCAGTTTGAGAGACACAAGTGGCATGGCTGAGTCCCACTTCATGCACTTCTTGTAGAGGGCATTGGAGGAGCTTTTGTTTTTGTTAAGAAAGGAAGTCAACTGCAACTCTAGTGCAGGGGTTAGAACTGCCCAGAAGTGACTCTAGCAGATGTCACCTGACATCACTGTACAGACCATGGCAATGGAGCCATGAAACCTTCAGAGAGATTGCAGGAGAGGATAGTCTAGGATCTGAAATAGAAGGAGTTCTTACCTGTAGAAAATGGCATGAAGTGGTCACTCTTTTTAAAGGTACCATTTGCATTCAAGAAATGTCCTGGGTCAAATTTTTCTGGATTTGGAAATTCCTTGCTATCATGTAGGACAGCACTCAGCATAGGGAATATCATAGTGTCCTGAATTTACAACAAAGAAGGGTACAGTGGAGATATGTTAAAGCAAAGAGGCACTAAGAAGTTCCTAGAGCTAAATAGAAGGGTAGTCGAAGTTTAACCATTTTTAAATGAACATTTAATGCATGAAAATATATGCCATTGGTATGGCAAATACGTTTTTAATGAATTTTAATGGTGAGTCTGTTTAGAGTATTTAATATTACTTCCAAGTAAATTACAGCTTACTTTTTAATACTCTGTGTGAAGAGGAAGATAGAGCTTTCTATTTTTTTATATAAATGTATTTTCTTCGTTTTTCCTAATAAAAGGGGTTGTACTCAATAACTTCCAGAATCCTCTTCCAAAAACAATTATTTCAATCCTGTATCACATTTCAGTGCTTTTGAATATTAAATAAAATACCGAGAACAGAACACATCGTTGTTTAGAAGAGATTGAGGACCTTTCTCAGGAACAGACCTTGGGGATAAAATAGCCTCTGAAGTTGGTGTCTCTGACCACAGCACGTGGGACATTAAGAGGAAGGAAATCAATGTATCTCTGGATTTCATGGATCACAGCATCTGTATAGGGCATCTGGCTCCGATCCGACATGCGGGGGCTTCGGTCTCGGCCAATCACAGAATCAATCTCCTTCTGCATTTTCTCTGTTGGGAAATAAGTAAGTGTTAAATGAACAAGCACCCCATCTGTCTGCCTAAACATCTCCCCATGTTTACAATAAAATTTGCTTTTAGCCCACCAGGAATACATGAATATAGTACTAACATCTCCTTCCTGTGAATAAAACTAAGACTAATATACATTTCCACACTGCAAAGACATATTTCCTTAGTCAGGGGACTATTGCCACATGTGGCAGTGAGAGGAATTTTCCCAACTCATCCCACAAGCTATTAAAAAGTGTTAAACTATTTATTTTCATTACCTACTATCTCTGGGTATTTATGGAGAATCAGAATTGCAAATCTCAGTGTGAGGCTTGTGGTCCCTGTTCCTGCGAGGAACAAGTCGAGTGTGGTTCTGCTCAATGTCTCAACGGTGAATTTTGAGTCAGCATTCCCTTTCTCCTGCAGGAAGATGTGGCAGAAGGTTTTGAATGACAAAGCCAAGAAGTTTGTACAAGCAAGTCCTGTACCCATACTATAGGTTTATAAACACATCTAATGTCCTTTCAAAAATAGGACAGTAAGTATGAACCTTTTTTTAGTATTGAAAGAGCATTGAATTACATTAACCGGATTGGTCTTCCACTTTCCTTACTTTGGCTCATGCTGTTAATTCTGTTTAAAAACCCTCAATTATAAAACGGAGAAGATAAAATGAAGTCAACTGTGTCAAGTAGAGCAAGTTCCCTTCTCTATTTGTAAAGACCCAATGCCCTGCCACAAGTAAAAAGAAAAGATGTGATTTAAGCAGTGATTTCCTTATAATACAGTAGATCTGTACTGTTACAGTACCTGTTCCATTTTGTTAAGAAAAGCATCAATAAAATCTCGAGGACAAGTGGGATCCAGGGTTTTCTGGTGTTCCATTACGATATCTGTTGTAAATTTATTAACTTTTTCAAAATTTTCTATAATTTGTTGATGAGGTCCAGGTAAATGGTCCATGAGAGTTGGGAAGAAATTATATAGCTGTGAAAATAATGTGACAGAAACGCATATTCTGATTAATGTGGATACAATAAAATATTCCCTGGATTGTAACTAGAAAAGTGGGGCAATTAAACTGCTTTGGAACAGTAGGTCTTTATTACTCAGGATTTTATTGCCATTTACTTTATGGTTTCATTACATTCAGGGATAGATGGCATTTTAGCAACTTTTGCAATGAAAGCCTTTGGACATACAGTGGCAATTCTATAAGGTAAGAAAAAAACAGCAGGAATTTGTTTAACTGCCTACTTCATTTTGCCTACTTCATTTTGCTTCACTTTTGAAATTTAGGAAAATCCACTGCAATTAAAAACTAATAACATGAAAAAATATCCATTAATAAATAATAGCTAACAAATGTGTTACATAAAACCACACACACCTGTGTTTGGATAGAGGTCTGGAGCTTCTCGTTTTCCTCTATCCAGTTAATTAAAGCTAGAAATCTCTTGTCCTCATAGTCAAAGCGATCCCCAAAGACGATGGAGCAGATGATGTTGGAAACAGCATGGACTAGGAAATTGCCAGGGTTGAAGGGTCGCTCTGCAACAACCACCAGAAAAAAAGGTATCTTGCTTTCAGTATTTCATGGATCATCCCCTCCTGTGACACTACAAGGTAGTTTCACATCAAGTGTAGGTCCAGAATTTTGCAGTTCTTTGAAAGGATGGTGAAGGGCTTATCCAATGCATTCTTGTCTACTTGGAGTGAACTAATTTCACTCTTATAATGGTTTAAGCATCTCTTTTGTCCTGTTCTCAGCAGAACACTGGTGAGTACCTTAGTTCCTCTTCAGCTGGTACATGGCCTGTTTCCTTTTTAGACAGTTTATTAGAAATAGCGTAAAGATTCCCATGAAACCATGAGGACTTTGCCTGAACCATGTCTTTAGGTTATTGTACTATCCTTATCCCCAAATATCTGCAAATGAGTTCTCTGGTCACACCCTTCTTCAAGATCTGTTTACACAGAGCTGCAGGGGACAAGGTGAAGAAGCATGTGTTACTTGGTTGTCCAAGAGTGTCCAGCACTGTTTCCATAGCTGAATTCCATCAAACCCTTGGCTCTGTGGCAAAGCTATTCCTTTTGCCACTTGCTGTCTTGTTCTTCAAGCAGAACAGGTTAAGGGGCACTTTCCAAGCCTCTCTCCTATGTTTGTCCTCCATACTGTCATAGTGCCTTTGACTGACCCACTGCCAGCACTAATAACTTTGCCTAGAGAAGCAGGGAACAGAAACAGCAGCCATATGCCCACTCCTTGGGTCATTGATTTTGTGAAGCAGCCCTACTCCCCTCATTGTCTCCTTGCAGATATGCACAGTGTCTCAGCAGGCACAAAGCCCTTATCCTACCATGTGTGTTCTTGATCCTCTCCACCAGAAAATGAGCTTCCTCCTGGATTCGCTCCTCAATGCCCTTTTTCCCCATCCCAAAATCTCGCAGGGTGGTGAGCGCAAATCGTCGCAGCTGCTTCCATGTCTCCCCGTTGCTGGTCACAATGCCTGACACAGGGAGGAAAACAGACCGTCATGATGAAACAGATTTTTTTCCCTTCAGTGAGAACTACTCAGTAAGTACTCAGCATGCAAAGATACCTCTCTGTGGAGTTACACTGCAATTGCTACATGCCCAAAAATGTAACTTCTCTGCAATTCTGAAGGTGACTAATCTGATCCATCTGTCACAGCACTTTGAATAAAACTGACTTTATTCCCAGGATAAGAAAAACCATGTTAGGAAGTAAGTAAGAAGGTAATGCTGGTACTGAATTGGTCTTGGGCACAAGCACAAGGCCTTTACTCTGACATGACAACTACTCAAATATTCTGCTATACACTTTGGCAGAGCATATAATTATCGACAATATACATAATACCATGGAATATGTGCTATAAATGCCATACCAGGGGCTGACCTGGTGAATAATCTCATGACCTAATCTGGAGAATGGCCCTTACTGGGTCAGCCCATATTATTTTATCTTTTTTTTGCTGTGGACTTTACTTTTGCTGGTTCCTTAGCTGTGTGGATATTTAGAGTACTTTCAGAAATGGGAGAATGTACGTAAGACCATAGAGGCACATTTAATGTACAAAATTTTAGCCAGAGCTCAAAGCATGCTGAAATTAAAAAAGCACAATGTGAAGCCATCCTTGGACCTCAAACAATTCTCTAGGGGGCCAGTTTATATCATGAGTTGTGTTTTGGTCTTGAATTGCTAATTTGTCAGCATAAAAGTAGAAAATTAAATCTACAATTCCCTCCTCCAGTGCTCTCTCAGCTATGTTCCTGAAGCACTGAAAGCTTCTGTTTTGTATGCTGGCATTACCAAGGACATACCTGTGCCTTGGAAGAGTTTTTTAAGTAATGGTAGAGTGCCTCTTCCACTGAAGTCATCTCCTTGATCAACCAGAGCTTCTTTTACAACATCATAGCCATACAGCACCACAGCCTTCTGTGGGCCCAAACGTACCGTGAAGACAGGACCATACTTCTCACTGAGCTGTAGGAAAGAAGAACACAAAGAACAACATGACTGAAGGATAATCATGTGAAATTTGTAGCAAAGAGGTCTGAGAGGTGATATGCCATTGTCCCAGCACTGCTGAGACATGACATTGATTAACAGCAGTGCAGAGATCTTTCAGCTATGAGTTACAGACAGGGGGTGAGGGAATTGTAAAGAAACAGGGAATATGAGTGTAAGTGGCGATTATCCAGTCCAAACCTAAGAAAACAGCCCTTCATAGGGCTAGAAAACATTCGTGAATGCCTTTCTGCAGGGCATATTGGATAACAGTTTACATGAGCTCTAAAAGCAATTATATACAGGAATGGAAGAAAATGCCTGAAGACTTTTTGAGCACAAACAGCAAATCTGTGTTTCAGACAGGGGTATTTTTGCCATCAAAAATGGCATAAGTCAGGGGATGGAATGGGCAGCATAATTCAACTCCAAAAATTTTTTGCTTCAATTTCTTTTCTTGCTACTTCCACTCCCATTTGATCCTACATATATGCTAGGGAGCAGAGGCAGCAATAAAGAGCAGGGTTCTCCCCCTAAAAATAGCCAGGCTGTGTTGCCAGCATGGTGAGGAGTTGGGCACAGGAGGATTACATTGCAATAGCATCAGTGCCTTGATTGCAAATCCATTGCAAATTTTACTATGGTAGTACAGTTGTGAGGTCAGCACAGGACTTATTGTTAGTATGATCATTCCAAATATATAGAGTGGCTTGCAATATATTGCCCTGTATATATACGTACACTTGTAATATATAGACTTAGAAACATAAATTAGAGATTATCAATATATAGATTTCAGAAGGATGTATGTCTGGAAAATCTTTGTTTCTGTTTGAGTCTAACATTTAGTCAATGCAAATTAAGCTGAGACCAGCAGGACTGGACTTTGCTTTATATGCAGTGAAGACACCACAGGAAAGAAGGAGACAGTGCCTTACCTTCTTCAAGCTTTCAGGTATATTCCGTGGGTTCAGCTGGAGCAGGTTTCCAATAATGGGGAGTGCAATGGGACCAGGAGGCTCCTTCCCTTTTTGAGATCTGCTTCTCCATATGGCAAAGAGAAGGCATGAGATGCAGACCAGCAAGAAAATAGTGGTCGTTCCCAGGGGCTCCATGGTAAGCTGAGGAAGAGAAGACAAGTTTCAGAAAAGCCTAATGTTGGACCTGCAAATCCATGCTTATTTATATGCTGTGGTACCAGGGCATGTGGCTGGAATTAGCCAATAGTGCCTTTGTATTCCTGCTGAGATATGAGTTTACTTATTAATCTGCTCATGAGAAGAATGAATGTCACTGACATTTACTTTGTGAGTTGTGTAATTGTCCTAAAGCAATGGTAATTCAGACCCAGTGAAGCCACAGTAGGGAAACAAATAAACAATGGATGACGACACGTCGAGAGAGTCATCTCTTAAGAGTCATCCTGAATGAGAATCTGCAAAAGAAGATTGGTTATCTTTGTTTATCTGTGATCTATGAAACTGGTGCTCAAAGGCAATGCAGTGGATAATGCTGGCAAGAGAATTGAAGTTGGTCAAACAGTTACAGAATATTCTGAGTTGGAAAGGACCCACAAGGATCATCTAGTCCAACTCGCAAGTGAATGGCCCCTACAAGGATCAAACCCACAACATTGGCATTATTAGCACAACTCTCTAATCAAGTGAGCTAATCTCAGTATGAGTTCTTTGTAGCAAAATCTCTCTGGACAGTTCTGTTTATAACAGCTTCCTTTTCATTCATTCTCCCTCCTCCCCCTCCCACCATTCCCTCTGTGTCTGAGAAGCTTTATGTTTGACAGCCCCAGATCCCTAGCAGGGGAGAGAAGTCCTCTATTCTATGCTCTCTGGGTAGGTCTTGCCCCACAGCAGAGCCCTCGCCCATCACCACATAGGCTCTGGTCACACTCTGACCACACTCCTGCTCTTTGCTTCAGACAGCTGGGTCTCTGCAAAGCACCTGCTGATAATGGATGAGCATTAAATGGATGTCAGTATCCTCTGGCAGTGCCTGTTTCTCTTCACACACTACAAAGGGAGCTCATCCATATTTTCAGACAATTAATGTCAGATGAGGGATGTCACACCCAAACAACCACATCAGGGACCATTTCCTTCAGAAAAACAGGCTCTGCCACCTGCCAAGACTCAGCCCATCCCATTCCATCATTTGAGACACATAGCTAAAATGATACTCACCCTTTAGCTGCTGTGATGCTGGTTGGATGTGTTGAAGTGCATATAATCTTATATATCTTATATATTCTTATCTATATTCTGTATATAAGAATATATGTGTATCTAAATCTCTTTTTTGTCTCCCTGGTAATGGTAACGCACCATGAAAGTAATTTGTCATCCTGCATGATCTTGATGCCTTAAAACTGGTAAAAATAAGAGGCAGGCACAGCTGTAAAGGGGAAAAAAAGGGTATTGCCCACACCGTGTAGAACGTGTATACCATGTTATGGACCTCACAAATTAGCATATCTACCTACAATCCCCCAGTAAGAAACTTAACAAATGAAGTAAGTGCCCCTCTATTCTAATTACCACTCCCCCCACCAAGTGAGACTACAGCCTAGTTTACAAAAACATGTTCCAGAGAGGAGGCTCCATCCAAGGTTGGAGCCTCTAGTTTGAGATAAGTTGGGATGTTTTGTCTTCTCCTCACAGAGAACCCTCAAACCAAGCTAAATATCAGACTACAAGGGTTATAAACATGTAGGGCTAAGGTAGAAGAAGTGTTTGTGAAGGGTACAAGGAAAGGGAAAGGGTATAAAAATGTATAAAATGGGTATAAAAAGAAAAGGCAAAAAACCATCAGGCATCATTTCCCCCCTTTTTAGAGACTAACAAGACTTGACCTTGTCTAGTCTCTACACTACACTAACCATAGCACCAGTTTACACAACCGGCTATAGCAAAAATAATAACTAGAATTGCAACTATAATAAATGTTTCCTTTACCCAGGCCTAGTCTGGTAACCATGAAGTGAGGGTGTGGAAGATATGGTCAAATTTCAAGGTGTAATTTCTGGAACCCATTGCATATAGAATTTGAGTCCTCTTCCAAATTCCCTCCAAACTGTTCTTAATGCTTCAATGGACAGTTACCACATCCATCTAGAGGTGGTAATTGGGTACAGATCCAGCAATTGCTCATATTAAGAGCTCTGGATACATTTTGGATCACAGTGTTGTGCAACTTTTGGCTGAGCCTTGAGTCATGGTTACCAATTGGGTAAACAACAGACATGTAAAGAACAATTTAAATCACATCATCTTGATTTGTGTCAGTCTGTTTTTTCGATGGTCTCAGGGGCAGAAGCTTTCTTTGTTCTGGAGTAGTGGATCCATGGTCTTTTCCTAGCAACCTTTTCCAGCAGTGAGGGTGGTCAGCAAAACTTGGAATGGTCCCTTCCACTTAGCTAGGAAGGGGTCACTGTCCCACCACTTAATGTAGACCCAGTTCCCAGGCTGAAACGAGTGAGCAGGGGTGTCCAATCCTATAGGTTTGGACAGCAAGACAAATCTCTGAAGCTTCTGCAAAGTGGAGCTTAAAGCCTTTAAGTATTTCTGTAAATTAATTTTACCCTTCATGTGAATTTTTGCCCGGATGTGTGGAACCTGATATGGTTTGCCATATAGGCTTTCATAGGGACTTATATTGTCCCTCTGCCTTGGTTGTATGCAGACCCTCAGTAAGGCTATAGGCAAGGCCTGAATCCATGTCATAGATGTTTCTTGGCAGATTTTACTAATCTGGGCCTTGAGGATTCCATGCATACGTTCAACTTTGCCACTTGCTTGGGGCCTGTATGGTGTGTGCAAGTCCCAAGTAAGTCCCAGAATCCTGCTAACTTCCCCAATTACCTTTGCAACAAAATGTGGTCCCCTATCTGACAACATCCTCAAAGGAACCCCAAACCTTGGAATTATATGGTTGAGCACGGCTTTCACTACTTCCTTTGCCACATTGGTGTGACAGGGATAAGCTTCAGGCCATCCACTGAACGTATCAACCAATACCAATACATATTTGTATCCTTCCTCACATGGCATTTCAGCAAAATCTATTTGCCAGTAATCTCCCAGGAAATGCCCTGACTTGGTTACTCCTAACATTACCTTGCTTGTATCAGGGTAGTTTTTGCAACAGGTTTTACACTTGCTTGTTATAGACTGTACAATATTAGTCATCCCTCTCCCGATCACTACTTTCTTCAGATGTTTTAAAAGGTTTTCTGTTCCCCAGTAGGTACTCTCATGCTCCCTCTGTGCTATTTCTCGAAGGAGTGGGGGTGGGACTACAACCTGGCCTATCAGGGTAACAGCCCACCCACCTTCATTCATCTCAGCCTTAAGAAACCTAATTAATTTGTGGTCTCTCTGATCATATTTTGGAGTAAACCCTGTCAGATCTACTTCTTTCTGTGGTACTATTGCACGTATGCCTTTTTCTGGTATTTCTCTTGCCATTTCGTCAGCAAAGCGATTTCCCACTTCAGGGGTTGTCTTTTCCTTTTGATGACTTCTGCAGTGCATGACAGCTACTTCTGTAGGCTTCCAGATGCTCTGCAGGAGTGCAAAGATTTGTTTTGCGTGCTTAATGCCATTACCTTGAGCAGTCAGCAGGCCACATTCTTCCCAAATAGCTCTGTGAGCATGAACAACACTGAAGGCATATTTAGAATCAGTCCATATGTTCACCTTCTCTTCCTCGCTCAGTTCTAGAGCTCTGGTCAGTGCAATCAGTTCCCAGTCTGGCTTCTTCAGAGGCACCTCCTTCAGGTCTGGTCTGCGGGAATAGGTCTCGTCTATTGTTTGTGAACAGTCATGCTCAGGCATGTTACCAAGTAATGTGGATGACAAAAACATTGCAGGGTTTACAACAGATGTTGTTTTCAGGGTAACATTGTCCTGTTCCAACAACACAGCTTGGTATTTAAGCATTCTGCTAGGGGATAACCAGTGTCCCCCCTTTTGCTCGAGCACAGAGATCACAGGGTGGGGTACATACATGACAATGTGCTGCCCAAAGGTGAATTTACGAGCCTCCCGTATTAGTATGACAGTTGCTGCTACAGCTTTTAGACACCCAGGCCACCCTTGGCTAACGTTGTCTAGCTGTTTTGAAAAATAGGCCACAGCTCTTTGCTGGCCCTCAAGGTGCTGTGTCAGTACCTCTAGAGCAACATTCTGCTGCTAGTATGTGAAAAGTCCAAAGGGCTTAGCTAGTTCTGGCAGCCCCAGAGCAGGAGCTGCCAGACATTAAGGGATGTTTTAGCTGTTTAAATGCAGCCCTTGCTTTCTCTGTTCAGTTGATGGTTTCCTTCTCAGCTGCCTTAAGGGCTTCACATAAAGGTTTTTCTTGTTTTCCCCAGTCCTCTAGTTCTTTTGACAGCTGATGTCCAAATATATTTGGGCTATTCTTGAACTCTTGGGGTAGCTTTGTCCAGGTGAGTTCAGTCTTTCTTCCTGTCTCGGGATTTTCCCACTCAAAAGCAGTGTTCTTGACTATGTTTGTGGATTGGAACAGAGAAAAAGGCATCCTTAAGATCTAAAACTGTGAACCACTCCAGTTCTTTTGTCCGTGTGGTCAGAAAAGTATAGGGGTTTGGCACAACTGAATGTATGTCCTCTGTGATTTTTTAAATTGCCCTTAAATCCTGTGCTAATCTGTAACTCTTACTATCAACCTTCTTTACTGGCAGGATGGGTGTGTTGTATTTAGACTCACATTCCGCTAACAACCCAAATTTAAGAAATTTTTCAGTTACGGGTGCTGGTGCTGGTTCCCTACAACTTTCTAATTTCAGAGGGTACTGTTTCTGCCTTACCAGTGTTGCCCCTGCTTTGAGTGCAATACTCATGGTTTCAGCTCCATTGTATCCCCCATGAAAATCACTGGCCCATACTGTTGAGATGACAGCATCCTCAACTTCCTTAGAAACCTCTTCACAACACTCCTGTATGAGTATAGTAGCTGCTTCGACAAATTCAGATTCAGGAATTATAACTTTCACTCCTTCTTCTTTGGCAAATTTAATTTCCACTTCCAATATTTCTAATAAATCTCTGCCCAATAATGGCTTTGGATAATTTGGCATGTGTAGAAATTGGTGAGTGACCCAGTGTTTTTCCAGTTTAAATCTTAAAGACTGAAAGAAAGGCCTTGTTTCACTTATCCCTGTGGCGCTGGTCACATTTACAATGTCTTGACTCAGTTTCCCCATAAAAGTATTTAACACATACCACTACTGTAGTTCTCCAAGGAAGAATTTCTATTTTTCATGTAAATTACTCTTTGATTTCCAACAGCCTGCCTCAAAGGTGCTTCTAGGACAGTCTCTTTCTTTCCTGGTTTATCTCTCTTAGATCTGGTGCGTTCAGCTACCGGACCAGTAGCCTCTATGGCTTCCTGGGTTACTTATCTCTTCT